>NW_006347084.1:0-489 GCF_000327345.1 Myotis davidii
AAACACAGTGTGCAGAGATATTTTAAAATTAAAGCAAGCCCTAGTAACACTCTGGCCATGTGAGTTAAGGAGAAAATGAATCCAAAGTGAGTAAGATTTCTCCCAGAGTAATTCACGTTATCATCATGGAGTGGGAGACAAATAAATGCCTAAGAATAGCTAGACATAGACTATTAATTTTTCATTGATCATAATATCATTTACATTAACATTAAAATGTAGGCTTTTGGCAAGAAATACTTTTAACAAAAAGAAAAGAGATATTTGGAAGGGTGTGGCATCTCTTTTCATGTCACTTTGATCTTCTACCAATCATTTAGAGAGACTGGACCAGTTAGGGTACCATAGTAAAGGGTAGCAAGTTATAGGGTACCATAGTAAGGGTAGCAAGGTTTAGACCCAGGTTAGAATCCAAGCTTTGCCCCTTTCTAGTTATAAAGTGCTAAGCACAGGGTCAGGAACATGGTAAATGCTCAATATGTTTTTTTT
>NW_006347085.1:0-489 GCF_000327345.1 Myotis davidii
GCATCTTGAGATGAAATTAAAACTAAATGAAAGTGGACCTAGGCATCTTTTAGTCTAACCTTGATCCAGATAAACATGAAATCACTGAGACCTGACGAGGTTAAATAATGTACCCAGGGCCATGGACTTAATAAGGGGTACAGCTTGTTCTGAAGCAGTCATTTTCTGATTGCTGATTCAGTATCTGAGTAGTCTATGGTATGATAAGCAATAGAGAAGAGGAAGGGAGATTAGACAGAGTTCTGCCACATGTGCAGGACTTGAGCCATCACTTGGCTGTTAGGACCCATTCTCCCTACCACTCCCTCAAAACCAAGAGCCTCACAACTAAGGCCCCTGCTTCTACCATGGCATGGACATGCAAGAACCTACAGGTGGGCACAGCCCCGCGCTAGTGCTGGATGAAATCTCGCCATCCTCTTGGACAGGATTCCTTGGACAGTACACAACCTGGACTACTGTGTGTGGTAGGATAAAAAATAAGTGAAA
>NW_006347086.1:0-489 GCF_000327345.1 Myotis davidii
CATGCTGCACGGCCATCTACTTATAGGAGGATGAGGGGGCGGGGAAGTAATACAACACAACACAGTTATGTGTTACTTAGCAACAGGTAAACATTATGAGAAATGCAATGTGACATAGTGATTATTGTGTGAACATCAAATAGTGTACTTCTATGAACCAGGATGGAATAGTCTACTACACATATAAGCTATATAGCATAGTCTATTGCTCCTAAGTTACAAATCTGCACACAGTATGTTACTGTACTGAATACTGTAGGCAATTGCAACACAGTGATACATATTTGTACATTTTAACAAAGGAAAGTTACAGTAAAATATGCCATACAGTAATTTTATACTTCTGGCAGCAAAGTAGATTTGTTTATACCAGCATCACTGCAAATGCATGAGTAAAACAGTGTCTTACTGCACTATAATAGTTATAACATCACAAGGTGTCTAGAATTTTTCAGTTCTCTTATAATCTTACTAGAGGCCCAGTGCACG
>NW_006347087.1:0-489 GCF_000327345.1 Myotis davidii
AAAAGCTAGTATTTCCCAGTAGTATTGACACAATTTGGTCATGTGGGTTGGCTGAAACTTGATTTGACAAAAAGTAGTTGTGATTGCTCTAAAGCTACATGTTTTATGCAGAAAAAGGTAATGCATGGTTTCCCAAACATTTCCAATGAATAAAGTTAAAAATGGACAGGCTGTCTCAATTCTACATTTAAATGAAGATGAAGTAAATGTTGAACGCCTGTCATGTGTCTCTATAGATGTTACTTTGCATGGAAGGTAAAAAGTTATACCTTTTGAGAGAACTGCTATATTTTTGGCTGACCCTGGAATAGAACCAAGGTGACTGACAGAAGCACTTAAATTAAAATAGATAGTAATTGGATAGTTGTTAAAAACTTTCAGAAAAAAATTTCAAAGGCAAAGGGTTAAATGCTTTCATCAGACATTCTGTATTGTAAGTGAAATCTCTGTGCCTCCTACATTTCATTAGCACAATCATTATGGGAATTT
>NW_006347088.1:0-489 GCF_000327345.1 Myotis davidii
TGTTTTGTTTTAGGTTCACAAAAATCCCATGTGAAAGAATTAACCTATCCATCTTGCAGATAAAGAGGTTGGCTCAGAGAGGGAGGGCAATGCAATGAATGTTTGTTGTCCATTAACCCTTCGGCTTCTCCATTGTGTCTGTACAGATGTTTAGGACTGCACAGAGGAGTATGTGATAATACTGTACTTGACAAAGATTGAGGCCACATAGTTAAGTCTAAATATCTCCCCTTGATGTCATATCTCTGTGTGATACAAAAGTGCTATCTACTGTTCAATAACCACTTCTTGACAGAATCAATTCAAGGTCATGACTTATTAATCGCAGGTTATTTCTACTACTGATTTCTTCACCACAGATACCTCTACTGCTAACTCCTTCCAGCTGAATACGTTGTTTCATATGTGTGTTTGTATTCCTCTAACTAAATACGTTAGTAGCAGAGGCCCAATGCATAAAATTTGTGCAAGAGGCTCAGCCCTTGTGGC
>NW_006347089.1:0-489 GCF_000327345.1 Myotis davidii
CATAAAAATATTTTACTTTATAATAATCACAGAAATTCACATACACCAAATGAAAGTAAAAATACCATTTATAATCCATCAAACTGATGAAGTTCCTCATTGACTATTTTAAATTTCAGCTTTACTGAGGCATAATTGACATGATATTGTAGGATATTTAAGGTGTAAATCATGGTGATTTGATATAGATACATAGTGTGAAAGCATTTTGCTTGTGTAGTTAATTAACACATCCATTTCCTCACACATTAATTTCTTCATTTAGTTAATTAATTAATTTTTGGTGAGAACACTTACATTCTATCTGCCAATTAATTTGAATTATACAATACAGTGCTACCAACTATAATCACCATGTTTTACAGTACATCTTCAGACATTATTTGTCTTATAGCTGAACGTTTGTACCCTTCTACCAATCTCTTCTATTCCCCGGGACCCTGCCTCTTGCATATACCTTGGGACTCTGTTTTTATGATTTTGACTGGG
>NW_006347090.1:0-489 GCF_000327345.1 Myotis davidii
TTCCCATCAAAGGGGGAAATGATGCAGGTTCAAAATTCAGGACATAAGTTAAATAAATATGGCCATTTAAAGGAACAGGAGCACGATGCTAGTGAAAGAACAGGCATTTTGCTCGGTCATAAGTGAAAAAGGGATTATGGGAGGATTTTTTCCAGCAGGGAATGGCCAAAACATTTCAGGTGGTCACGGTAGCCAGTAGCCTCTCTGCAGAAAGACTTACTTGTTTACTCCATTAAACAGCTAGTATTGGTTGGTTTCGTTTTGTTACTGTGCCTATAAAGTATCTCCAAATTTCAAAAATGGAGTTCTTGCTTAGTATAAGACATTAAGCTAGAATGCACTTTCTCAACGAAACCTTTCTTCTAAAGCCACTTAGACTTCTTTAGGTGCAGGAAGCAAAAGGAACTCTACTGATACTTATGAATTTGTGCCTAAGTGGTTGATTTTTTTTACCACTAATCAACAATATTTCTTTTGCATTGTTTTTTT
>NW_006347091.1:0-489 GCF_000327345.1 Myotis davidii
ATAAAAGATATTTTTTATGTGACTTTAACTTCTTAAGCAATGGCTCACATACCCATGACTCGTTCATTATGTTGGGAGAAGAAGGGATATGAGGTGTGTGAGGTGAGAACAAAAAAGAGAACACGAAAAAGCTCTTGACCTTGAAGAAGTTACAATATGTTGAGGCAAGATTTGACTACAATAATGATCAGGGATTTATGTGTGGTTTATAGAAATTGGTTATATTAAAAGGGCATAATTAGATAGCACTTCAAAGTAAAGACTAAACAAGGGTATACAAATACAGTACAGACAAGTGTTGGGAAGAGAAGGGGATCATAAACGTCTTAAAGAAGCTTACTGTGATACTAAATCTATTGTAAGAGGATCAACTAGCTTCAGCTGACTTCACCTATCATCCCGGAGAATAGGAGATGGGACAACATTAGGTTCAGAGTCGTAGACAATATGCTCAAATCCACACTAATCCTATATAATAAAAGCCTAATA
>NW_006347092.1:0-489 GCF_000327345.1 Myotis davidii
GGTCTTGTAAAATGGATGAGTTAAAACAAGTTGAAGACCACAAGGACCTTTCAGTTACATTGCCAGTGAGGGGTCACTGCTCATTCATTTACAACTCACTAGCAACAGCTTTCTATGAGCACTAGGAAAACAAATCACAGAGTGATAGCAATTTCAAGCCTTTCTGATGGAGCCACAGCTTTAGTTACACTCTTATGAAAAGGGAGCAGTTCTCTCTGACACACTTGGGAATATCTTTTTAAGTTTTGAGTAATTCTAACTGTCAAAGTCATTTAACTTTACAGAGTGGGCAATGTAAAACAAGTGGTAAATTATGGGGCAAAGGTGTTGGAAAGCCTGAAAGCAGAAAAAAATAGGTTCTGCAGTCTTGTTTCCACTCATCAGTGTCCAATAAATGATGTCTAGACTGTCCCTGCTCCCACCTGGAGACTTCTGTTCTTACATAATGAATGAGCTGAAGGGAAATAGTTAGGTTTGGAGGAACAGCAG
>NW_006347093.1:0-489 GCF_000327345.1 Myotis davidii
TTAGCATATTAGGCTTTTATTATTTAGGATTAGATCAAAGAAGTAACCCCTGAATTAATTATTTTTTTATACCTAATGGAACTGATGAAATTATACCTGAATCTTAAAAGTGTTAGCCATGTAAAGCTCCCCAGAACACCAGTGGTCATCTACCTACTGCTTAAGGTGTCAGTTTGCACTGTGGAAGAAATCACTCCTCCATGCTATATATGTGCAGTCTGACTGAGTAGACTGGCAAGCATGTCACTCATGGTGAATATGGAAATAATAACAATTATACTTTAATATGTCTTTCATAAACATTATGGCTCATGTTGTTAAAGTTATTAAATCTTATTGCATAAATTCTTAAGAGGGCAAATGCTATCTTTAAATGGAATTTAATAACTTGAGCCATAATTTTGGAAATAAACACATAAACAAAGCAATCTAACCAGCAAATAACTCAATAAATGTTAGAAGTATAGAAAACCTCAATTATTTTTTTTT
>NW_006347094.1:0-489 GCF_000327345.1 Myotis davidii
TTTTTTTATCAGAAATGACTGTGGAATTTTTTCAAATGCCTTTTCTGTGTCTGTTGAGATGATTATTGTAGTTTTTGTTCATTTGTTTGTTTTTGTGGGGTTTTTTCAGTTTGTTAATATGGTGAATTGTATTGATTGTTTTTTGTCTGTAAAGCCAATTTTTCACTCTTAGGAATGACCAGTTGGTCATGATGGATTATGCCTTTATATATTGTTAGACTCAACTTGGTAAAATTTTGATAGACCACTGTCTGGAATCTGGCGAAAGTGAGAAAAGCTGTACCTAGTGAGATGTACAGATGCCCACACATTTGAAATTCTGCTCAAAATCAGCAGAGTCCATGCAGTCTAAGAATTGACCTCTGGTCCACAAACCCCAGGTTAAGATCCTCTGTTTTAAATTTTATGAAAAGTCTTAATTTTTTAACACAATTAGAGGCCATAGAATAATTTAAGCTCACCCTGCCTCAACACTTTTTGCTTGTTTAA
>NW_006347095.1:0-489 GCF_000327345.1 Myotis davidii
GTGTGTGTGTCTGTGTGTGTGTATGTGTGTGTATTTGTTATAGTTTCAACTAAGGTGCAAGGAGATTATGATTGGATGTTACTCTGGGACCTTGATATCAACCATCCCTAAATAAAACAGTAGAGGAAGTCATCCCCTATATACTACATCCACAGTGGACTGTGGGTGTTTATTGAGGCTCTGCGGGAGGTCCAAGGCAGCCTGTCATTGAGTGTTCTTACCCTGTATCCCTCAGACTCTTGAAGTTTCCCAGCCAGGTGAAGATCATCTTCAGGCAGAAGAACCAGAATTGGTAAAGGTAATACTTACCATTGTATGTAAGGGAAATAAAGAGAATGCTTTTTTACTGCCCCCAACTTGTAATGTTCGCAGTCCATCGCATATTCACAATGAATACCATCTTAAGTGATAGCTATGGCAATCCCAGGGCTGGTAGCGTTAATTTGACAAATCTCATTTCTCTCAGTAGTGGTAGCCGTAATTGGTAAT
>NW_006347096.1:0-489 GCF_000327345.1 Myotis davidii
TACTTTATACCAATAATTATTCATTCTAATGTGATGCGATCATGATCATATATCTATGGCTTTCCACTTTCCATTATATTAGGAGAAAACTATTTGTTTATTCTGTGTGGTGGCAGCTCCAATGCAGAAATATTCCTGGATTCTTCCCCTTCTCACTCTCCCCAGGACAGGAGAAGTGACTAGTATAACTGGTGCTTTTGGAATGACAAACGCGGGCAGGAGTAACTCTGTGCTTCCTTTTGGGACCTGCCTGCCTGGGAGAAGCATATGATCTGTCTTGCATGGGAGCTCACAGGTGACCAGTGTTCCTGTGACTGGTGGGTCCATCTGTTGAAGGAGTGGCAGTCCTGGGAGTCATTTGTAATGCTCCCAAGTCACATCTCCAGCAGCTCTCTCAGCAATGAAGCTGACACTTTTATCCCCACAGGTCTGCTTCCTCTGTTGTTCCAGGCAGGGAGGAGAGGGATGCTACTTCTTGGTCTGCTCAAA
>NW_006347097.1:0-488 GCF_000327345.1 Myotis davidii
TTTTCCAACTACAATGTCATTCTAGGAATGATTTGGCTTATAGCTTATGAACATTATGTGGGTATCTTCATTGAAATTTTCATGGGAAGTTGTAAGAAATTAAGGTATTTCTAATTCCTTAGTTTGCTACCTTATTAAATTAAAAGATTTCATGGTTCTATTTAACATTCAATTATAGTTTTAGGAGCTCAGATTCTTATTTCATTCTATCATTATCAGCACAGTACTTTCTTAAAAGAAAAAATAAACAACTTAATCTCTCTTTCTCTCTCCAAAACTTACACACACATATATGCTTCTCAAATTTACTAAGAGAAAAATAGTCAAACAGTATTTACCTGCTTCCCAAATTTACTAAGAGAAAAATAGTTAAACAGTATTTACCAAGGACCATTGGTATATGGAGTTAAATTAGTAATTTTGAGATATATAATAGGTTATTTCCTCCTAGGGGCTTATAATCCTACTAGAGGCCCAGTGCATGAAAT
>NW_006347098.1:0-489 GCF_000327345.1 Myotis davidii
TCCATTCTTCATCTCCTTTTCCTTGAATAAATTCGATTTTCTTTAACCAGCATCTGAGATGGATATTTAGCCTGCCCATGTACCACCAATTTTAACCTTTCACTAGCTATAACCCACCTGAAATAGGATAATGGCCAAAATCAGGTAATAGCAATGGGTATGGAGAGTTGGAAGAAGTAATAGTGGTATTAAAAAGAGAGAAAATATTGGGATTGCTTGATTGGTTTAAAGGGAGAAAAGACAATTAGTCTAGAATGACTTTTTGGCATCTATACTGGGTGACTGATATGGTGGATGTACCTCACTCCTTAATGTAAGAAACACAAAAGAAGGAAGATTGAGAAAGATAAATGGGTTTAGTGTTGTATGCATTGATTTTGCAAGGACAATTGAATCTGAGTGTGGTGGTCAAAAGAAAGACCTGGGTGAGAGATACAGAGATTGATTGTAAATACACAGGCACATACATATACTAGTACACAAATACAT
>NW_006347099.1:0-489 GCF_000327345.1 Myotis davidii
CACCTGGGGCTTCCCACCCTGGTGACCTTCTGTGCCTGGTCATCCTTGCTCTGCTCGTGTCCACCACTAAGAATTTTCCCTTGTAATGTATACAAGACAGAGGGTGGGTTTCAAATGTAAGAACTAGAAACAGCTGTGGGGTCATTTTTGAATTGTATTTTTTTAAATCGGTGTTTTCCTTTTTTAAATGATAAAAAGTATTCCCAGTAGATGGCCGCCCTTAGCCTCAGGCCCATCACCACCAACTTTGTAAATGCGAAGAAGGGAAAGTACCACTAGATGGAGCAGGGACAAAAGACATTTACTGTACTTATTTGTAGTTCAGGGAACTGGCAGTCTTCAAGAGACCATAAATTTTAAGGCTTAAACGATCATCCTGAGAAAGAGAAAGTTTAGTGAAGCTGGATGAGTTACTTTCAAGAATCTAGATAATCAGCCCTCACGGTTTGGCTCAGTGACTGAAGGGTCCTGGGTTTGATTCTGGTCTAG
>NW_006347100.1:0-489 GCF_000327345.1 Myotis davidii
CAATATTTAGCTGTACCAACTTTTTCTACTGAAGTAAACTTCGTAATTTCCAAAATAACTTACAGGAAGGCAGGCTTACATTACAGTTCATGTATATATTCACTCTTCATACATGATATTTCTACAGATCATGTATATGTTCACTTCATACATAATAATAATTCTAATTATTACCTATTATGTGTCAGGCATTGTACTAAGTGTTGGGGATGTAATGAGCATTTCTATATGAGCACACTTGGTAGAGATCTATTTTGATGAACAGGTAAGAGTGAAGGACTGTCAATCAGCATATCCTTATTCATATGGAAACAGACGCTATTAAAAATTTTTTAAAGCACTGTCTCTAAAGCAGGTTAAACATGCCCTGTGTTTCCCTCCCAAGACAAACCATTAAGTGTGTGTTCTTAGCTTAATGCATACAATACTATAGCTACAAGAGACCTTCTCAGTGTTTCATTTTGCCTAAAAGGAATTATTTTCCAGCCC
>NW_006347101.1:0-489 GCF_000327345.1 Myotis davidii
GCCAGAAGGTTGAGAACCACTGGTCTAGGAGGACATGGAGTGAATGGGAGTCTTGGGAAGACCCTGTACATGGAATACCCATGCCACATATACAGATCCAAACAATCCTGGGGGAAGGTGGGCAGCATCCATCTGGCTTTCTACTAGTACATAGTGAGATTTGCTTCCTTTCCTCTTCATGGGCTGAATCTACAGTTTCAGGCACTGATTCTCATGGGAAAGGGGAAGTGATACTAGCATCTAATTGGTAGAGGCCAGGGATGTTGCTAAACATCCTGCAATGCACAGGGCAGTTTCCCTGCACTCCTTTATCCCCCAAACAAAGAATTATCAGCCCCAAATATCAGTAGTTCTAAGGTTAAGAAATGTTGGCTTATGGATATAAATGCCTTAGGGCAGGGGATGGTTGTGGTTCTAGAACAGAAGATAGAGTAATATTGTTGATATTTGTGTCCACATTTTTGTTGTTGTTAATCCTCACCCGAGGAT
>NW_006347102.1:0-489 GCF_000327345.1 Myotis davidii
GTGCACGAATTTCATGCACCAGCCTCTAGTACATATATAAACAAATGTAGTACAGTATAAAAAATAGTCAAGGAAAGAATCTAGTTCTAGTCTATACTAGTAGAAGTTTGAAGGCTTCACAATGGAGATCCCAACTGTGTTGGGCTCTAAAATATGAATAGTCTTTTAGCTATTAAAGAAAGAGATAAGAGAATTCCATGAAGAGGAAGCAACATGAGTAAAGTTGTGAAAGTACATGAGTTAGCATGCCACCTTAAAAAAGTAGGACCATATGGATAATACTTAAGTTTAATGGACTAGAGTGACAGGCAACAAAAACAACCAAGTAAATAAGATGCCAATATAGTGGAATCTCATTTCTCAAACATAATTCATTCTAGAAGGCTTTTTGAGAAGCAATTTGTTCAAAAACTGATACATTTTTCTCCAATAGAAATAATGTAAATTGAATAATCAGTTCCAGACCCCCAGATGATTCCCTGTTTTAAC
>NW_006347103.1:0-489 GCF_000327345.1 Myotis davidii
ACTTAGCATATAAGGCTTTTATTATATAGGATTGGAAAAATAAAAATTATTTTCATATAGGGACTAGTAAAACTAATGGTTGATATGAATAAACCTACAATAATATCCAGAAATTAAATAATTGCACATAGCATTTCATAGTTTATAGCACCCAATGTGTCAGATATTAATATAAGCATTTTATGTATATTAACACAAGGAATCTTCACAAGACCTTTATGAGGCACATGTTACTATAATCTCTGATTTATACTTAGCAAACTTTATATGTAAAAATTTAAATAACCTGTCTAAGGTCAACTAGTTTTCTAAGCAGCAAAGCAGAGTTATATCCCACTCTGGTCCCAAATTTCATTTGTTTAACCACTTTGTTATATTGCCTTTAGAAACTAATTCTGAAATATGAATGACATGGGGATGTTTGAATGAAACAAAATATACGATTTTAGATGTAATTTTTAATTACCTGCATTGAAAAATACTCAGGGA
>NW_006347104.1:0-489 GCF_000327345.1 Myotis davidii
GTTTAGTTATCTGTCGGGGCTGGGAGACCGCATGACTCAGTAAACAAAGGATGTCATCATTCAACCGGGTTGAACTTCCCTTAGGCAATGACAAATGAGCCTTCATGACAAGGAACTCTCACCACGAATTCAGCACTTCCAACAATGGCACCTCTCACATACAATCTGTTCCTGGAAATCATTCCACTAAAATAGGTGTGATATTTATCTCAGTTCAAGATAGCAATTTGAGTGTTAGTTCCTGGAGGAAAAGGAACAGGGATATTTATTTTGGGGTGGCGGGGTGGCTATTTACAAACATAATATCCCAATGACAGGACATAAGAGCAGAAATCATCTTTTGTTGGTCTAAACAGGAAGTGGTTAACCTCATTCCAACTCCAGGGAAGAGACCTTAATTGTCCCATCACTCTACTGAAATACTGAGTTCACTTTTCAACACCTTGAATTATCCAGCATGCACCAACCTCAGGGACAATCAGGTGACAA
>NW_006347105.1:0-489 GCF_000327345.1 Myotis davidii
GAGACTGGAAGGAGGCGTGGAGACATGGAATGGCTCATCCTACACCCACTTGTGGCAAATAAAAATCAGAAGGGATATCTCAACTGCAGAGCTCTCCTTGAGGAGCAATGGGTGGCAGCCCCAAAGCAGGCCTCCCAGCCCAGAGTTCCAGTAAGATAAATCCCCATAACTTCTGACAGTGAAAACCAGGGGGAATTGAAGCTGAGTGAGTCTGAGGGCTGATGGAGACCCAGGTGTTTCTCTTAAAGGGTCCACACACAAAGTTACTCAGACTTGCTCCCTCTGAGCTCCTGTGCCAGAGTAGCAGCTCAAAAGGCACCAGGGACATACAACGAGGAACTAAATTGTCCAGCAAGGGCTAGAGAGGCAGCTTTCTCCCAGAGAGAAAGGGCATTGTTTCATTGCTGAGCCCTCCCGCCAGGGTGCCAGCAAACAGGTACCGTATCTGAGATGCTATCACTGTTTACCCTTCCCTGGTGATTCCATGAG
>NW_006347106.1:0-489 GCF_000327345.1 Myotis davidii
TACCACCAGGGGTCGGATGAGAAAGGGGGCTCAGAGAAGGTGCAGAGTATTCAAGGCTACAGGGCCGGGACTGAGGAGCCAGAATCCACCCCTGGGGGTGTCTTCCTCCAGACTTCGTGTGCTTATAGCGAGCCAGATCTTGAGAAACTCTAATGTTACTTAATGTCACTGACTTCAAAATATCATTAAATCATTTTTCAAATCACCATATTTTCCTGATGGAGGATAAAAGGTTTCCTTCCTTTACTGAATACGCTGGAAATGCAGACATAAGCATTCAAATCAAAATAATGGAGGAGAGAACATAAAAACAAATAACTCACCCTATAATTATACCCTCACATTTTCCATTGGAAGCCTAGATAATGATGGGCTGTAATCATTATAAAAATAACAATCTATTATCACCACCATGAAATTAACAATCATTACAGAATTCACATTGGCCTGGAAAATCTCTCCTTATTACAGTACCATTGTCCCTGCCCC
>NW_006347107.1:0-489 GCF_000327345.1 Myotis davidii
ATCAGAAAGGGAAACTAAGAAAACAATCCAATTTATAATTGCATAAAAAATACCTAGAAATAAGTTCAACCAAGGGTTGAAAAGAACTGTACTCAGGACATTGTAAGACAATGAAGAAAAATGTAGAAGAAGATACAAATAAGTGGCTGCCTATATTATGATCATGAACAGGAAGAAGTAACATCAGTAAAGTGTCCACACAACCCAAATATATAGATTCAATGTCATTCCCATCAAGATCCCAAAGGCATATTTCACAAACCAGAACAAATATTATAAAAATGTATATGGAACCACAAAAGACAGGAATACCCAGATCAATCATGGGAAAAAAGAACAAAGTAGGAAGAATCACACTACCTCATATCACACTATAATACAGGGTATAGTTATCAAAACAGCATGGTACTGGCGTAAAAACACAGATACAGATCAATGTAACAGAATAGAAAGCATAGAAATAAACCCACACTTTTATGGTCAATTAAT
>NW_006347108.1:0-489 GCF_000327345.1 Myotis davidii
AATATGATTATTTTTCAGGTTAATTCAGGTGCTTTATAAGTCTGCCCCTATCACTTTCATTCCTTTGCCATAAAGCTCAGTCCCAGTAAATTGTAGGTATTCAGTACTCGGCCTGAGGGATTGAAATTTTAGGAGCCCTGTCCAAGTAGGTAGGGATGTTAGCACCAAAGTCATCAGTAGACCCTGACAGCAGGAGGGACTTCAGTGCAATAATTGCTCTGAGGCCTGGGAGAGGAGGCTCCCTGCCCTGAGTCCTGTGCTTTAAAAGGCTCCCTTTGGTCCTGGTCTGGCTTTGACATCAATGGATGAAGAATTCACAGGGCAATGGAGACCCATGCACTTGGAGACTAACCTCTTTCTCCACGCTTCAGGTACTTGGGACCCCATAATTCCTTCAGGTTCACTTTTATGCTGGTGTGGCCTCTTCCCTGGGCACATTCTCCAGTGCCCAGACTGAGACAGGTTAGTAAGCCAGGACAAGTGGAATAG
>NW_006347109.1:0-489 GCF_000327345.1 Myotis davidii
AGGTGGCGTGGCAGGAAGAGTCTGCACTTGGCCCTTGAGCTCCCCTGACGTGTCAGCCACTATTTGGGGCTGAGGGTTCCCGCTGCTGTTTCAGTGTGGACCCTAATCCACATCCGTGGAAACAGGAGGGCTCCTGACCATGGCTTTGCCCAGTGTGATCTGGAACAGTTCCTCGCCCTCACTGACCTTCTCTTGCTATTTTGTTTTCTACTAAGGCTGGAGCAGCTTTGGGGCTAGCCAGCCCGTTGGCCGAGTCAAACTCAAGGGACAGAAGCAGGTGGGTAGGGAGGACATCCTAACTGCTGTGCATGGCATCCCCTGATTTAAGCAATAACTAGTGTCTTATTTACCCACTTTCCAGATTGTATTTATCCAAGAAACTAGATTATCTTCTTCCTCGTGTTCACATCCCTTCCTTCTCTAATACTTAAAGCACGGTCCATGGGCTTCATCAAAAGCAAACACAGCCCCGTAAGTGCAACGTTACAG
>NW_006347110.1:0-489 GCF_000327345.1 Myotis davidii
TACCCTTTTATTATATAGAATAAGCACATTACCTGTATTTTATTATTTTATCTACCCCTCTCCCCCATAATAGGAACTATTATCCTTTCATTACTTTATGGTCAATGCTTGGAGAAGTTGCTAGCATGAAGTGGGTACCACATAGACACAATAATACTGTACAAAACCCTCCATAAGACCTCATCAGGAAACAAAAAGCAAATTGGATTCAGTTCTCAGAAACCTGGGGGTCAACTAGGAGTTGGCTAGGTTGCACTGCTGATCTCTGCTGGGCATCAGCTGGCCATAGGCTGAAGGGCTGGCTTTGGCAAAGGACTCTGAGGCACCACGTGCCTTTCATCCTGGGTATGTTCTCATGGTGATGACAAAGGCACATGCCCGTTTCAAGACTGTACATTGCATCATGTTTCCTAACATCCTATTGACCAAAGAAAATTGCCTGGCTGAGTTCAGGGTCAAGGGGTAGGGTGGGAGGACATTGCAAAGTTA
>NW_006347111.1:0-489 GCF_000327345.1 Myotis davidii
TTTGCACATTAGCCTTTTATTATATAGGATATGAAATGTCCATAGTTGGTACATATATATGGACTATGGATATTTCACATGTCCTCAGAGTTATTTATGTTCTTTGTAGTTTTTTCTCTTTCTGCCTTTTTCCCTATTGTTAGTCTATATTATATCAGCAGCATCTTCCTATATTTGTTAAATTATTTCATATGCAATCTTCTAAATTATTTTATATATGCTAAGGTCCTAAGGATACCTCCTCTAGGATTTACTTATGGGTGCCTATATGTAGGTAATAACCCATAATTTACTTATGGGTGCCTATATGTAGTTAACTTCAAAACAATAACAGTTTGATTAATAGCTATTACAAAACAGAAGACTTAGTTTTACCTTAAGTTTTACTGTTTACTCAATAAACTATCTTGATGAATTATTTCTTGAGTAATAATATTTGTGACAGGGAGGAGTAAAAGTAATTATAAGCATGTAGATTTTGTTATGTTC
>NW_006347112.1:0-489 GCF_000327345.1 Myotis davidii
ATTGGGAAGGTAGAGTCCCATTGAGATAGCTTCTTCTGCTGATCTCAAGAAGAGCCTAAGTGATGCCAAAGGTACACCTAGTGGAAATGTCACTGTCTAAGGGGCTGTCTCTGGCCAGGCCACACTCCCAAAGCCACAAGATTTTAAAGCTGGATTATGTTGAAAGATCAGGAAAGAGCCTGTCCCCTGATTGTGCACTGTGCATTGCCACCTGTGCCCTAAAGAGCCTTGCTTATGTTCACCATGCCTTTCAAGAAGGCTGCAGACCCACACTTATCTAATTAGGAGATTGAAATGCAGGCCATTAGGCCTGGTGAGTAGCAGGTATAAAAAATAAAAGTGAGCATATTTATTACCCTGGGGATTCAGAAAATTTAGAAGTCATAAAGGAAAGCATCAATTGATTTTAGTGTTTAAAAGTTCCAGAATTTCTGTACAATAGATATCAAAGGCAAAATTAAAAGACAATTGTCAACCTGACAAAAAAAA
>NW_006347113.1:0-489 GCF_000327345.1 Myotis davidii
TTTGGTTGTGATCAGTATGTTCCAGGGAACAATAGTGTCCAGAGGAAAGTAAAACGTTTAAGAAAATATGTGGGCAACTAGAAAATGAGGATTTGATTGTATTTCTTGGTTTTGAGATATATTCCTCAGAAAGTTTATAATAAATAGAGATGGTGGTGGAAGAGATGGGGGTGGGGGCGGAAACAAGTTTTGGGGACACAGTAAATGCTTTATAGGTTTTAATTCATTTAAACCTAAAAAATAAATGAAATTATAAAGTCTAAATATTATCTTGCACATCTGTTCCAGATAACCCTCTAATTCTCTGATTTATCCTCCTATTGGCAGCTGTCTTTCCATTTAGGACCCCTTTTCAATAGCAAGCCTCTTGCAATGAATCTGGGGCAAGGTATACTTTTGGCCCATCTATTTTGGGAGACCATTTTTAAATATAATTAATAAAATTTTAAAGTTAGATTTTGGTCTTAGTGCAATACATTTGAAAAAAAA
>NW_006347114.1:0-489 GCF_000327345.1 Myotis davidii
TGTGCATCAGCCCTTTCTCCAGACCTTGAACCCTAGCTGTGCCAGTTGTGGCTTCACCCAGCTTTCTGTTCATAGCTGTGTGTTCAGGCCAAAGCACCTCCATGAGCATTCACAATTTTCATCTGTCAAGCCAGCTATGCTTCTGTGTGGATCATGTTATATAGAGATGTGAAAAGGATTTGACCATTCTTCTAAAAATATGAAATTGCACCATTGTGTTTTGAAGTCTAAGATGAGCAAGGGCACTTTTGCTAAGATAGTGCCTCTGGAAACAGTGATATGATGAACTAACAGTTCTGCTGCAACACTCATAGATGGGTAGGAAAGCTCAAGTTGTTCACAACACCTGTAGGCTACCCATGTCTTTCTGTTTCAGAGGTATTGAAGATTATTGGTTACTTTCAATTGATTATACAGGGTGGGACAGTAGGTTTACAATTGTTTGTATGTAAATAATATAATCTACACTAATAAAAGACAAAGATGTTA
>NW_006347115.1:0-489 GCF_000327345.1 Myotis davidii
ACTTGAGCGGTGAGAGAAGTTTATGTGTGAATATTTCAATTACATTTATTTCTGTATTTTGCAACTAGAAGTAAGATAAATGTTTAATTAGTTGCTCCCAATGAAGATCAATTGAACAGAATCATTTCCTTTCTGTGTAGATAGTTGTGCATGAGAGCTGCAAAAACAGTTCCGATTCCATTACTGTGGGTTCATGCTACTGGGAGGTTAGAGCGCATAATGAGGTGGATGTTCACCACTGCACCTGCACTTTTTGTATACTTATTTCTGGCAGGCATAAGTATGCAGTAATCATCTGAAGGATGCAATTGACACATACCTGCCCCAAGGCGCTGCAGGTGCACTGGGCAATGGAGCTTTTGGGAGCTGACATTTCTAAAATGATAGGCGGTATTGAAGGCTATCCGATATCGGCGTGTCATAGGACCCTGGCAAATGAGCCCATCCTTCAAGCCATCTATACATTATCATGAAAAATGATCCACCCAA
>NW_006347116.1:0-489 GCF_000327345.1 Myotis davidii
GGGGAAAAAAAACACACAGGTTGATAACACAAGTATATAAAACATAGGGTAAAAAATTTGAACATAAATAGATAACCAGAAAGTGTATAAAATAGAACAAGATCTCTTATGAAATAGTACAAGATCTCTGATTGTTTAGTCAAAAATTCAGTCCTATAAAAAGGGAAAAATCAAATGTTTCTTAGACTTTAGAGACTACTGCACTACCATCTTTAGAGACAATACCAATCACAATTAGAGAGAACATTATATTTATCCTATTCATTGTTGTTGATAATCTTAAAACTGAGGTAACAAATTTAGTAAAACATAAAATAAGATGTACTATTTGCCTGCTATCTGAATTATAAGAGCTGGCAAAAACTTTAAAGATTCTTTGACTACAAAGTAAGAAAAATTGCTGCCCAAATTAATACCTCTTTAGATTAAATAAGGCCACTTCCATATCTAATGTAGACAAAAACACATTCATAGTTATAAGAAAAGGAG
>NW_006347117.1:0-489 GCF_000327345.1 Myotis davidii
TTTTTTCTATATATCTTATATTTCTTCTCCCAAGTGTGCTTCAAGATGAGAATACTTTATCCTTTATGTCAACTTTTTAGTACCTAGTCTAGTCACTGAAATATAATAGATGCTTAGGGTATTTAAAGAATAAATGAGTGCATAGTATCTTGAATACTTAAATGGTCATAGCTACTCAACTAAAATACTCAAGGCTGGTTATAATCTTTGAGATATTAATTTATATCTTTTTATCTGTGTATTATTATCCTTTTTCTCTCCTCATTCAAGTGGGCACCAAGTCTGGATTACATTACTCATCACACATTTGTGTTGGTGAATTTATTTAGAAAACTCCAAATCTAAATTCAGAGGTACTAAGGCTGCTGAAATTCATGAGATCTAAAGAGTACATATAGGTTGTGGCTATGGACTGCTTAGCTATAATCTGTGAATTACTGTCTTTATGACTATAATTCCTAACCAGCACTTTAGCAATCTTGCCATATC
>NW_006347118.1:0-489 GCF_000327345.1 Myotis davidii
GATGTGTACAAGGTCACATCTAAAGGAGCCCTTTCCATTAGGACAAAATATACCCTGGAGGGTGGGAATTTCCATGTTTATCTTTGTACTTCAGTACCTAGCACAATATTCAAGACAGTAGGTGCTCAATACACACTGGTTGAATTGTTTAATTTATCATATATTTACTATACACCCACTATGTTCAGGGCAAACTAACATCATTCTTTATTTAAAATGAATTAACCACTCATTATAGGCAGGTGTATAAATTAGGCTTTATTTTATTTAAATGTCAAAACAAGTTTCTGGGGTATGTTTAATTGTCATCATTTTGGGGCTGAGAAAACAAAACTCAGAGAGGTGAATGGACTTGCCTAAGGCCCAATAGATGTAGGGTGACTCACTGATCCGGTTTACCTGTGACTTTTCCAGTTTTAAAACTGAAGTCCTGTGTTTTGGCAACTTTCTCGGTTCTGGGCAAACTGGAACAACCTACACTGATGGGAA
>NW_006347119.1:0-489 GCF_000327345.1 Myotis davidii
AAAGGGGTCGCGATCCACAGGTTGAGAACCGCTTTTCTAGATAAACTGTTCCTATATCATAATACAGCACACTGTTCTTCATTAATGTTTGCGTTCACCAGATAGAGTCTCTTTTCCATGGACCCCACTAGATAAACATTGATAAATTCATACTTCCCAATTTGATTTTTTCTACATTCCCACTCAGACTACCTGACTTCTCTGTTTGCAAATTTTCTTTACCTTTTCTCAATTCAGCAATTTTTCATAACATGATCATTATAACAACTGCATTTTAAATACCCTGACTTCAGTCTTCACGACCAACATGCAAGAGGTCTCTATCATTTCCCCTTTTCACAAATGAGAAAACTTGAAGACATGAAATATTCTGCCCCAAGTCCTAAAGCCGTCTGGCTTCAGGACCTGTGCTCTCTCCAGGACACAACACTGCTTCTCATGTTAAGGTTGAGGCTGCAGAATTACTTAGAATTCCCAAGTCTACATGCC
>NW_006347120.1:0-489 GCF_000327345.1 Myotis davidii
CATGTGCCCTGACTGGAAATAGAACCAAAGACTTCTCAGTGCTTGGGGTGAGGCTGAACTAACTAACTGAACCACACCGGCTAGGACTCAGTTTCATTTCTTTCTTTTCAGGATCCATGGGCAAATGTGTCTGACTGATAAATGCACAATGAAAGAAAAAATGGGTAACAATAGCGAGTGGCACCTGACAATTTGTCACTGTCAGAAAGCTTGGAATTCACCCTGAACAGAATTCTGGGCCTCATGGAATTACAGATAAGGTGGACTCATAAGCCAAAATAAAAAACCATGGGGAGGGTAACAACAAGAACTGGTCATTAGGATTACAAAAATAACAATAGTAAGGACCAGCTTCGAGGGCATGGTGACCTATACCGTCACACAGGGCCCTGCACTTGGTTATTAAGGAATTCTTAATAGTTTTGACTTCAAATCAGAATTTTGTAACTAAAGTCCAGTGCAATAATAAAGCATGTGTGCGAGCAGGGA
>NW_006347121.1:0-489 GCF_000327345.1 Myotis davidii
AGAGAGAGAGATGCAGGGGGTCTGTGGGAGCAGAAGAGCTGTCTGGGAAGGAAGCCAACATGGAAAAGAGCAGATGGAAACAATGGAAATTTTTAGGCCCAATGGCCTTGTTTGGGCCCCAATCCATGCATTCTGACCCTGTCACATTGTTCTCACCACTTAACTCTAGTGCCACATGCTAGGGAATTAATATATTTGAATTGATTTATCAAATGAGTATCAAAGTTACTAAAATGTTTACACATATATACCTGTATTTTGTATGGTTAATCACCACAGTCTGAATTATTTATCAGTTCACTCATTCATCAACAAAATTTTACTAAGGGCTACTGTGTGCTCAGCAATTAGCATGTCTTTGTGATGCAATGATGAGCCACACCATCACAATTTATTCTGCTCAAAATGGACTTACAATGTAGTTAAGAAAGATAGAAGGGTAAGCATGAGTTGCAAGCACACCAGCCAGTGTGGCTCAGTGGTTGAGTG
>NW_006347122.1:0-489 GCF_000327345.1 Myotis davidii
CCTTTTATTTTCCCTATCTATCCCATACTACAAATACCCTAAATTCTCACATTACTTGAAAGGTATTTTATTCTATGTCTTTTCATATACAACACCTGTATTTAAAGTATCCTCTTACTACCATGAGCAGGTTATTTGTTTTATTAAGTTTTTTAAAAATCCAGTAGCTATTACATTATATATAGCTTATAATGCTCAACATCTCTTCCTTCTAGCACAAAGCTTGCCAAATAGATAAAAGGGTTATGTTTTTTTAAAAAAAAACAATTGTGACTTTAATTTTATGTCATAAGTGGGTTGTTGGTTTCAATTCACAGTCTTCTTTGCTAAGTATACCACTGTGCTGACCAATTGGCAGTTTGAATAGTTACAGTTAAAATACAGTATAAGTATTAAAATAATTCTTTCTATTTGGTCTTGCTCTAATTAATATTTTCTTCTAATCTGTTGGTGGGAGAATGCTCTGTTCCTTATATTTACAGTAATATC
>NW_006347123.1:0-489 GCF_000327345.1 Myotis davidii
CATAAGGGTCACTTAGGCTTTTATTATATAGATTTTAGGACTGAGGTGTCCAAATACAGACTAAGTTAGAGCATTTAAGTTGTTGAGTTCTTACAATTTTACAGCCTTACCAAAAATCCAGTTTAAGGCATTACTTGGGAATAACTGAGAACCTAAGAACTGCAATAGTGATGCTATGGAACATTTATGTGACTTAAGTGTACTTGAATTCAAAAGCTCAAGAGTCTTTTTATCTGGAGGAATAATCCATTCTCCACTATCCAATGAAGCTCATTTTTTTCTTTTTTAGAGATAATGATAAAATCTGAGGAAGTGATTACCTATTACTTCTTATACCCCACGCCTTCCAACTTTCTTGCCATCAGATCTATACAAACAAATCAAATGACTCATTAATTAAATCTAATGTCTAATCCAAAAAAAAATTCCCATACGCTAAAATGATTGATTATATTGTTCTGATAAATTCAATGCCCAAAGGAATAGATA
>NW_006347124.1:0-489 GCF_000327345.1 Myotis davidii
GTAATACATTAAACAATAAAGAACTTAAAAAACAAAAACAAACATCAACAGCTCTCAACAACAAAAACACCAATCCCACCTAAGGCACTGCCATCAAGAATTCCAGCAGGCAGCACCTAAGATATAAACACATCTAGCAGGTTTGGTGGCCCTGTCCCTACCTGCCCAATAGCCACTTCCTGCTCCAACTCAAAGAAATAACTTTTCTCCTCTCAGGGTTTCAGTTCTTATTTGTAAAACAAGGCATCACAACAGATGGCATATTAGGTCCTTAAGGCTGCACAATGTTTCCTCATTCCTATGGAACAGTCTTTCAAGATGCACAGGGTAGTCATATGTATTTTTATTTTTTAAATAAATGACTAAAAATATTTTAGGTCTCAAGTTCTGAGGTTATGAAAAAAGTAGGATTTTTACTAGATGATGTCTAAAATCCCTTTCTCTTTACAATTTGTTGACCCTATGACTTACAGTCCCTATTTTCCTAAC
>NW_006347125.1:0-489 GCF_000327345.1 Myotis davidii
GCTTTTCAGATATGAGCAAGCCTTCCTGACTAGTTGGGTTGGATTGAGGCCTGAGAAATACTTTTGGACAGGCCTTTCCGATGTCCGGAACAAAGGGACCTTCCAGTGGACCATCGAGGAGGAGGTTCAGTACACTCACTGGAACTTCGAAATGCCAGGTATGTGCAGGGCTCAGGTCGGAGGTTTGTATTCATTGCGCACGTCCAGCGTGCAAAACCTACTTCCTTACCTACCTGTCCAAATGGACTATGTGAATTAATTGTGCTTTCAGTATTTGCTCTTCTGTCCTACTTTTCTTTAACCCTCACCCAAAGGTATTTTTCCATTGATTTTCATGCAATTTGGAAGGGAGATGGGAGGGGGGAGAGAGGGCGAGAAAAATCAACATCGTTTGCTTGCCTCCTGCACGCACCCTGACCAGGGTGGGGAGTGAACCTGCAGTGGTGGTGCATGCCCTTGACTGGGAATTGAACCCCCAACCCTTAGGTC
>NW_006347126.1:0-489 GCF_000327345.1 Myotis davidii
TGCGGGCGGCCGGGCGGGCGGCGGGAGAGTGGGCAGCCCACGGGCTTTGCCCCAGGTCCGTCCCGTGCTGTTTTATCTCCCCAACTTCTCCTCCCCCAGCTGCAGGAGGAGGGGCCGGGGAGGAGCGTGTGGCCACCAGCCTCCCACGAGCAGAGGCGGTTTGGGATGCGAGGGTGCGCAGAGCACCCAACACCCTCCCCAGGGCCCGGGATCCCGCGACCTGGACCCGCGGACTAATGTGACGCGCCCGGATGGACCCAGACAGCGCCTGGGAGGGGTTGCTGTGCCCCCCAGTTTCTGTTCTCGGACTCCGTTCTGACTCAGATCAGATCTAGTCCCTGTTTGGTTCGCCCCACATCCATCCAACCTTGCTGGTCTCTCTAGATTCCCTCCGCTTGCATCTGTCATCTGGTATGCCCTGCGCATTCCGCATTTCGGCACACTGTAGGGTGGACACCGAATCAGAAACTGGGTAGACTGTGCTGTGGA
>NW_006347127.1:0-489 GCF_000327345.1 Myotis davidii
AATGAGGACATAGGTGAGTACTCATGCATTTTCTGAGATGGACAAGATTGGGGGAGGAGCAGGTTGGGTGGGGTGAAGAACTTAGTTTTGGATATTTCAAGTATGAAATGGCAACCAGTGAAGATGCTGAGTAGGAGCCATTAATTTTACCTCCATTATTGTTTTCCTCAAGACAAAAATGTGTAGAGGTAAATGGCTCAACCATCATTATCATTTTTTTTTAATGAGGAAACTAAAATGCAAATCTTGAGTGAACCAGGATTCGTACTCAAAATTTCAGGCTCTGAATTGAGACTCTAAAGTAGTACCTTGGTTATAGCTACCAAATAATTTTCTGATGTTTTCATGTTAAAACTGTAGTACAGAAAGCATTTGCTATTGAATTTTGTAGCAACTAGAAAGTAAGTACAAGTTCAAATTGAATTATTAGATTTACCATGACATAATCAGATCAACTTCCTCCAAAGATCCTTTGTTTGTTTTTTTAAA
>NW_006347128.1:0-489 GCF_000327345.1 Myotis davidii
CTCTGTAAAGGTTCAATTCAATGACTTGCTTAATTTTTTTGTTTATATAATTTTTCTATTGGTGTTATCAGAAATTATTCAATAGCTATGTGATAGAAACCAGAGTTGAGTGATTGAATATTAGTCTAGAAGGGGATTTTGAAAAAAGTGAAAAAATTAAGAATTCTCTTTTTGTTGTTTAACTGAAAGTTTATAATTGTCTAGGAATAGCAATATGGCTAATTTTCTAATTGAATAAAATATTAATTGATATTTATATAACGCATTAATTGACATTTAATAATTGTCATGGGACTGGATCAAAAGTGCAGATGGAACAGTTATGAAAGTTAGAATTCAACAGGAAGAAGAATTTCAATTGGTACCAACCACTGTTGAATATTGCAGTTTAGGAAAGACAATAACATTCATGCTTGTATGAAGAGCAACAGATAGGCTGTGTACTTGAATCTGGGTTAATGCTTCATGTGAAGTATTTTGTAGAACTGC
>NW_006347129.1:0-489 GCF_000327345.1 Myotis davidii
TTGAGCATCCTTTCATATGCTTGTGGTCATTTGTATATCATCTTAGGAGAAATGTCTATTTTTAATTGGTTTATTTGTTTTTTGTTATTGATTTGCAGGACTCCATTATATATTCTGGATATTAACCCCGTATCAGATATATGACTTGCAAATATTTTCTACCATTGTGAAGGTTGCCTTTTCTCTCTGTTAATTGTGGTCTTTGGAGCACAGAAGTTTTCTTTTATATAGTCTTATTTATCAATTTTGCTTTTGTTGACTGTGTATTTGGTATCATATCCAGAAACCAATGCCAAATCCAATGCCATGAAGCTTTCTCCCTATGTTTTCTTCTAGAAGCTTTATAATTTCAGGTCTTGCATTTAGGTTTTTACTCCATATTAAGTTAATATTTTGCATGTGGTGTAAGGTAAGGGTCCAATATCATTCTTTTGCATGCGATATCCAGTTTTCTCAATACCATTTGTTGAAGAGACTATCCTTTCCCCA
>NW_006347130.1:0-489 GCF_000327345.1 Myotis davidii
CAGTGTCTCCCATCCCTGTCAGCACAGTCTTTGTTCCTGCCTTCCATGCCAGTTTTCATCTGAGACCTTTCCACGCCTCCGCTGACCAGAGTCCTGTGAATAAGCTGAAAAACACACATATTTTAAAGGATATTTTACAATTAAAATATAGTTGACATGCTCATTTGATGCATTTCTATGTTGTGATATGATTGTCATTGCAGCGATAATTAGCACCTCTATCCCGTCACATAATTAGTTTTCCTTTTTAATGGTTGGAATCACATATTTCTGGCCTCTTAGCATGTTTGATGATTATAATACATTATTGTTGTCTGTATTCATTGTATTGTACATGAAATTTCTAGAACTTATTTTAAGTTTATACCTTTAAACAACCTCTGTCCTGTCCCCCAACCCTCATTCCCTGGTAACCACCATTTTACTCGCTGTTTTTACAAGTTTGGCTTTTTTTAGATCCCACATACAAGTGATAGCATACAGCACTTG
>NW_006347131.1:0-489 GCF_000327345.1 Myotis davidii
ATTCTAAAGAGTTTGCTTTTTTATATTCAATTACTTAAAAGCTGACCTCTATTAAGTTGTCACCTTTTGTCTTATATAAAGTTTATAGAAGCAGATTTTATCAACTAAGACTTAAGTAAACAATTACCCCCAACAACAGAAGTGCTGGTTAAAGCACAGCTCTCTTCCTGCCTAGAAGGAGGAACAGGGAGAATAAAACCAAAGACTCAGATTTAAAATCGGGGAACTCAAGAAACAGCAAGGGGCTGGGATCTGACCATGGCGAAGGGAGCAGCAGGAGTGGCAGAGGGAAGGGGTTGTTAAGTCACACACACTCCACCTTCAGACATACTTGGGGTAACAAGGATATTCTGAAAATGAGGCACGGGAGTTGAAACTAAGACCGTTTTTTTGTCTAATTTTGATTCGAAAGCATACATAACTTAAAAAGTTTACACTGATGTGGAATTTAATTGGACTGAACTACCAAGCAAAATAGAGACAGATTCA
>NW_006347132.1:0-489 GCF_000327345.1 Myotis davidii
TATTTTCAGAAATAAATTTATTATTGGATGATTTCATTCTCAGATGACACAGATATTTGGAGACATGAAGAGGTTGTCCATGAAAGAAAAATAGATACAATTTTACCACGATAAAAAATGGTAGCAATAGCTACATAGTTTGAAATATACTATAAAAATGACTGTGGAGCAATTTCAAAATGAAGTCTGAGCCGCCATTCTAGAGGTGCTAACTTGCACATCTTGCTCCTGGAAACTTTGGTCTGCTAAAACTGGGCCCGACCTTTGCACTGGATATAACCTATGTCGTGTCAGTAAAACAAGCAGAAAAGTGGACATCCTCAACACAAGGTATAATAATTAAGCTCTGTCTATCTGAATGATAGAATCAGTAATCAAGCACGTATAGTCAAGAATAGCTCAGCTTTTCAGCACCTATAGAATTTTTTTCTTTCTGTTATGTAATTATTCCTTTACTTTAAAAAAATATGTTTTTATTGATTCCAGAGA
>NW_006347133.1:0-489 GCF_000327345.1 Myotis davidii
ACCTGTGGTGAGGAACATAGTCTTCCTAAGAATGTTGAGCTTATCACCTGAAAGAGAACTTGTGCTAGCAGTGCTGGAGCAGACAGTAATATTGTGGGTAGACCAGAAGTCCCTGAGGATTCCATTAGTATTCTGTCAATGAAGACTAAGCAGGTGCAATGCATAAAGACCCTGAGCTATTTTATGGGTTAGTGTATAAGTAACTGTTGCCTTGTAAACCTCTGGCATGCTAAATTGTCGATATAATCATATACTTCCTTTTTTTCTTTCAGTTTATTCAGTATTTTATCCACCTCTACACTAGTGAATGTATACTTCTTCTGATGCTGCTTCTAAAACTGGAATAGTGTGCTGGGAGAAAGATGGCTTTTCCCAAGGAATACATGAAGGCACAACATAAAAATGACATACATTCTACAGTACCTTCATTCATTTTGCTCTAAAACAGCAGTTCTCACGTGTGGGTCGTGACCCCTTTGGCGGTCGAAC
>NW_006347134.1:0-489 GCF_000327345.1 Myotis davidii
AAAAAACCTTGCTAACTCCTTGTTTTCAAAATGAGATTCTCTTCGCCTTGAGTGTAGCACCTATTATTGGTAGTAATTTGGGCCTTGGGAAGTGGTGCATGTTTTGTCTCCCAAATAAGAGAACTGACCTCTTAGTCTTCTATTTAGAAATATGTTTGAAATATAGTGATTGATTAAGCTAGTTTTGGAGAAAGGGATTACTGTGTAGTCTTTGAAAAAGGGTGCCTTTCAGAAGAACCTGATGGATTACTGACCTTGATTTGCTGAGTGGGATTTATTAGTTTTTCAAACAAAACTTAAGGTTATTGCAGCTCCAGAGCATCAAAGCCAATAGAAATACAGGGATATGGTATTTTTGGTTCTTAACTGATTTTAAAGCATGCAATGACATTGGCGCTATTTTAAGTGTGGCTAGAAGAAATTAAATAAAACAAAATAATTTAAATCTGTCTTAACTCTTCTTTAAAGGAAGAGCTGAGTCCCTCAAAG
>NW_006347135.1:0-489 GCF_000327345.1 Myotis davidii
GTGCACGAATTTTGTGCACTGGTCCTCTAGTTTTTTATAAATGTTAATTCTGCTTTGGGTAACTGCTCATCCTTTACTAGAGTCCATGTAATGCCAGTATTTCTTTACTCTGCTAGTTTTCTTATCATTGTGTGTTATGGGTTTATATCCTGTACAGGGCATTAATGTTTTAATTTCCTTGACAGAGAAAGGCATTTATGGTGTACCGTTTTCTTTGTTATCTCTTGCTATCTGTGTCTCTTCCATTCTTTCAGAGGTTTTGTATTGGGTTCTTTCCTTTGTTTAGTCATCTTTCAAAATCAACAATTCTATTTACTCCAAAATAGCAAGTATGGTTTATTGAGTGAACTGGATTGGGTAAACCTAACAGGAAACAACTTTATTCTTTTCTGTCATCACCATCACTCTGTACTATGTCAAACCTGTTTTCTACATCCTTACAATGCCTTGGGTATGTGTCATAGCTTTTGCTGTCACTTTCAAATGGTC
>NW_006347136.1:0-489 GCF_000327345.1 Myotis davidii
TGACAGGTTCCCTGGATATTGTCCTGCATGGGTACATCCAAGGAAAGGTACAGGGATATTCAGAGCAGGGATATTTTTGGTCAGAGTAAATACTGGAAATAATCCATGTGCACATCAACCAGAGAATAATATATATTTATGGTTGTCAATGTCAGTGAATCTAAAAACAACAACACAATATTGGGAGAAAGAAGCATGCTCCGGGAGAATATATGTTGTATAATGGAAATGATATCAAGATTAAAAAAAAAGGTCAAGTGAAAAAATATAGTTTTGGGATATAAACAAAGGTGAAAACACTGAAGAAAATTATAAACTTATCATTAAAAACCTCAGCAGTTTTTATGCTGAGGAAGGAGCAGGATCAATCCAAGAAGGGCACCAAGTAGCAATGAAGGTGTTGGTAATGCTTTATTCATTAATCTAAATTATAAATACACTATAAGTCCGGTGCCCAAATTTTTGCACCAGTGGGGTCCCTCAGCCTGG
>NW_006347137.1:0-489 GCF_000327345.1 Myotis davidii
TATATGTCATCAGACATTTGTCCAAATTCATAGGCTGTATAACACTAAGAGTGATCCTTAAGGTAAACTACAGACTTTTAGGATGTGTCAGTATAGGTTTATCTTTGGTAAAAAAGGTCTCACTCTGGTGAGTGATGAGATAATGGGGAAGCTGTGCATGCATGTCTGGAGCAGGGGATATATGAGAAATCTCTGTACCTCACTTTGAACTTTGTTGCAAACTTAAAACTGTTCTAAAACAATAAAGTCTTTAAAAAATAGTATGGTAAATCATAGCTTGGGCAGAAAGACAGAAAAGGATTCCCCAAGTGATCAGAAACTATAAAAGAACTCAAAACCAGGATAAAAAGCATGTGCTGATGATACTTAAGGACAGGGAGAATCAAATGGAAATGAGTCATGGCTTTCCTTAATGTTTGTCTTCAATTTCACCTATTCTTATACTAATCAGTATTTTCTATTCTTTCACTCATAAAAGCTATTTTATTT
>NW_006347138.1:0-489 GCF_000327345.1 Myotis davidii
CATGAGCATCATTTAGATTTCTTTGCTGGCTGACTATTTTGCTTCAAAAATTCATGTGAACTTTACAATCTGTTCTATAATGTGTTTATGTAAACATGACATTTTAAATAAATTATTTGAGTACTTAATCCCTACCACCCAAGAATCTTTAATCAAAAATGGATCCATCTAAAAGTTGTTCCCAGTATATCCTCTGGGACATCTCTGGAATTTCCATATAAAGAGAATCAAAGATGGCAATTGGTGGGAAGAGAGATTGGGGAGTCTATCTTGAAATTTTGTTTCCATGGCTAGTGTAGTTTTACTTAGATTGCATGCTTATTTTCAGGGGCCTGGAGCTATCAGAGAGAGGGAAGGTGCTACAACTCACCATGATTTCATTCTTGTTTATCCAGGAGCTTTAAGCACCAATAATAAACGATGTTAATCCAGTTTGAGGAGCAGACTCAGAATTATACCTCCCTGCATTATTTGAATAATAATAATAAT
>NW_006347139.1:0-489 GCF_000327345.1 Myotis davidii
TGTTTATTTCTGGAATTTTACATTCAATATTTTCAGACCGCAGTTGACCTTGGGTAACTGTGAAACCACGGATAAGGAGGAACTACTGTGTACCCAAAAGTGGGCTTACTGAATCATATGGTATTTATATTTTCAATTTTCTTATAAAAATTCTGTACTGTTTTCCTAAGAAGCTGGATCATTTCACATTCCCACCAACAGTGCACAAGAGTTCCCATTTCTCCACATCTTCATCAATCCTTTTTATTTTGTGGCTTTGCACAGTTGCCATTTTAATAAGGTGCTATCTCACTGTAGTTTTGGTTTGTGTCTCTTTAATGAATAGTGATATTAAGCATCTTTTCCTATGCTTTATAACCATTTATATATCTTCTTTGAAGAAATGTGTATTCAAGTTCTTTGCTTATTTTTCATTAGTTTTTGTTGTTGTTATTGGGATGTAGGAGTTCTTTATATACAGGGTGTCCCAAAAAGTTATACACACTTTAA
>NW_006347140.1:0-489 GCF_000327345.1 Myotis davidii
ATATATATTCTCAGTGAAATTAAGGACAGTTGTGTTGACAAAAAATTCATAATTTTCTACTTTTAATGCAATACAGCTTAACCTACTTCCAGCCCTTTTTATTCAAACCAAGAATACATTCTCAAATGTTAGAGACATTTAGGATAAATGTGTTAGTTTTACATGATTTATGTTGGATCGAGGTAGAGTCTTTATCTACATAGTTTATTTCATTCTTTGTTAGATAATGATAACCATTTCCTTAGATAAAAGCATAACATTTTGCCTCTTTCTTAATGCAATTATCTTACATTCATTGGAGACAAGAAGCGTAAGTATTTGAAAGCTCCATTATTTTCTCTTGCTTTGTGCCTACAGCATATAATGTAATCCATACAATAGAAAGGAATTTCAGCACTGATTATTAAATATACTTAACTGCAGATCAGGGAATGAGTAAAAATGAGGAGAAATTACATATTCGTATAAACAATAAAAACATTAAATGAC
>NW_006347141.1:0-489 GCF_000327345.1 Myotis davidii
CTCTCCCTTCCTCTCTAAAATCAATTTAAAAATTTACTGAAAAGACGATAAGAGTGCAGAGAGTTAGAAGGAAAACGAGAAGAGTATGATATCAGAGAAATTAAGGAGATAATGTTTCAAGAAGAAAATGATCACTGGCATCAATTATTCCTCATAAGTCAAGTAAGGAGAGAACTCTAACCCATTTTAACCCGCTAGGCTACTTTTCAGGGATGCATTTGTTAGTTTCCTAAACATGCCATGATCTCTTCCTTCTCCGAGTTTCACAGTGCTGGCTGCTTAGTATGCCAGAAGTGAACTTTCTCTCCTTATCACTGGATTAGTCATTTTCAGCCTCCAAAGTTTTCACTTAAAAGTTACTTTTTCATCTCTCCCCAAGGTAGGCCAAGGATTCAATTTACAAGCTCATGTTATTCTTTGTATTGTATTATTGTTAGTTTAAACAAAAGTTATTCCTCCCCATTAAGCTATAACCTCCATGAAAATTGG
>NW_006347142.1:0-489 GCF_000327345.1 Myotis davidii
AAACAAACAAACAAACAAACAAAACCCTCCAGAATGTAGCAGCTGAAAACCACACGCTTTTCATTAGTCCACATCAGCAATTTGGGTGGACTTAGCTGAGGCTCTTTGCTGGTATCTCCTGGGTTTACTCATCTGTCTACAGACATCTGGGACCTCATCTGAGACTGAATTGGCTGAGATGGCCTCACTCCTCCATCTGGGGGTGGGTAGTGGTTGGTGGCGGACCCACATGTCTGCAGCAGGCTAGCTTTAGCTTTTTTTAAATGACAGTCTTCTAATAAGACATGAGTGGGAGAAGCCAAGGGTCTCTTTTGTGTCGTGAGCTTGAATTTTGAAGAGAATCAATTCTGCTTTCTAGTGGACAAAGCAAGCATTAAACCAGCCCACATTCAAAGGTTGGGAAAATAGGCTCCACCTCTTAATGGAAAGAGCTGCAAAAACTTTGTGGCCATGTTAAATTTATCAGGTCTCTAAACTTGATCTTTTTAT
>NW_006347143.1:0-489 GCF_000327345.1 Myotis davidii
CTCTCTCTCTCCTTCTCTCTAAAAATCAATAAACATACTTTGGGTAAGGATTTTTTAACAAATAAAATAAAATTCCAGTTTATTCTCCCAGTATAATGTGCAACTAACCCATGTCCACACAGCAACAACACACCTTGGAATTATTTTTAATTACAGATGCACCTTGGTTTGAATATACAGGATAGTGTATAGTAAGTTTCAATATTGACCACATTGTAGAGAAATTTATTTTCCCACAAGGAAATCAGTGAAGAGAATAGGAAGCTACTAATAAGGAGCACAGAGGACTGAAGTAGGATCTTAGAAAAGTTGAATTTTTTAAATATAAGAACAGAGCCCTCCCCAAATAACTCGTAACAG
The DNA here is from genome assembly GCF_000327345.1 of Myotis davidii. NCBI lineage: Eukaryota > Metazoa > Chordata > Mammalia > Chiroptera > Vespertilionidae > Myotis > Myotis davidii. Next base: position 361 of record NW_006347143.1, read on the forward strand.
CTGCAGTTTGATGAGGAGAAAGTTAAAAATGCACACCGAATGGAAGTTCTCAAACTTCTGATTGAGAGAGGTTGAGTGAAGAGAATTTTGTGTGAGTCAAAGGTGAGGTAGTGGTAGTAGGTAAGAGTG
>NW_006347144.1:0-489 GCF_000327345.1 Myotis davidii
GGGAAAAATACACTAACAATCTAGAGAAATAAAACAGGTTTTTCAGGTTCAAGGAGAAGTAGCCACTGCACAGGGTGCAGAGAATGAAATGGTACATGCAAGATCTGAGATGAGAGGTATAGCGATCTTTGCATGACTGTCAGTTTGGGTCATGACAAAATTACACAGATTTTAGACTGCTGCACAACCTACCAAAAGTCGTGGCATGTGCACCATATATTTTACAGTGAAATGTCTTGGGATATACATCATCGCTCTAATAATCACCATGTTTAGCTTTTGTGTCACATCAAGATGATAAGTTGGATGAAACAGGAGGGTCAATAATTGGTGGAGAACAGAGCAAGTTGTGAAATGGAGGGCACGTGATCTCCCCAAAATTATGATAAATGATTCATTTTGAATGAAAACAGCATGCAGATTTAAAAGTTTGAAGTCCTTTATTCATAAGAGCTGATGCAGAGTTCAACTAGTCATAAACTCTTTTTT
>NW_006347145.1:0-489 GCF_000327345.1 Myotis davidii
ACAAAATAAGATTTTTGTTTTGTTTTGTTGAAGGCACTTGCCACAGTTTAGATGGGTAGCTAGACATAGTCACACATCACACAAATAAGAAACAATCCTAATACAAAATATGCAAAGCCTTTGTATCATGGAAAAGTAGTGCTGGAATAATTTTTATGTCATAAAGATGGAAATTCTAGATCACATTTCCCTCCTTCCAAATCTCTAGAGATCTCCTCCCTAGATGTGGCTATATTAGAATACTTTTTAAAAAAGACTTTATTTTTTATGGTTATTTTAGGTTTACAGCAAAATTAAAAGAGATGGACAAAGATTTCCCACATCCCCCCTACCCCAAAACATGCATAACCTCCCCATTATCAACATCACTCACCAAAATAATACAATTTTTTACCAAGGATGAATCTATATTGGCCTATCATAACCACCCCCCAAAATTCTAGGGTTCACTCTTGGTATTGTATATTCTAGGGGTTTGGACAAATGTAT
>NW_006347146.1:0-489 GCF_000327345.1 Myotis davidii
ATCACAGCACACCCTTTAAGATGACATTAATTAGAGCAAAATATCTGAATCTCACTGTGTTATGATTAGAGATACCAAATAATGCAGACTCTGGCATAAGAGTGGAGATATCTGTAGCATGATAATACTCTGAGCACTTAGAGGAGGCAGTGGTAGACTCCCTGAGAGGCACATTAGAAAACTGATGACTTTTTCTTTTCTCTGAGGCTACAAAGGGGTCATCATCATTAATAGTAACTTCAGTGCCCACAATGTGGTGCTCAGTGAGAACCCATTGTCTGAATGTCTGAAAAAGATGGACTATAATAAAGATCATTCTTGTCCTAGCTTGCTTAACTTCCTTTTGAGCTATCCTAGAGTTTCTTATAACTGGAAGAAATTCTTTAAAAAAATGACTCAGTCAGATTTACTGCTTTGTTGATATATCATTTAGTAGAAATAATAACAACTCTTTCTTTGAGTCCTTATACTTCACATACACTGAGTGGC
>NW_006347147.1:0-488 GCF_000327345.1 Myotis davidii
GCAATAGGGAAGAGAGACTGAGCTCAATTCCAATGAAATAAAAGGTGGGAGGATTTTTAAGCTCTGGTGTGGGCAAATGCAAAAGCACTGAAGGATAAGATGGGAAGGAGGTTAATCAGTGGGTTACCTTGAGCACTTTGACTTATCCCTGAGTTGACAAATGCATTTCTCTGTGATTAGGTGCTTGATAATTGGCACCCATTAAAGGGAGGCTCTTAACCTCCCACAGAGACTGAAAGATAAGAGTGCTGTGTTCTTTGAAATGTACATTTCAAAGGGATGGTTCTCATGTCCTTGAGAAAAACATTTCTTGTGTTGTAAAACTGACAAGAGTATGAGGAAGACTTACATATATTTCAAAGGAACAGAGAAAGAATTGACAATTGCAAGTTTTCTAAAGTAAATTCAATAAGAAAGATGAGGTCAGGGGCCTTTATTCAGGAAGAAATCTATCTGAAGTTCAATCAAAGCTAAGGGGAACACTGAGG
>NW_006347148.1:0-489 GCF_000327345.1 Myotis davidii
TCCATGCCTCTGTATAAACTGTTCCTTCTACCTGGAAAGTCTTACCTTCTCCCCCTACCTAGCTATCTACTACTAGTTACTCTTCTAGACTTAGCCCACATCACCTCCTATACTGGGTATTCTGATGCTCATCTTCTGTGTCCCTACAGCACTTTTTACATATCTTTGTCATATATTAAAGCACACCTATCATTCTGTTTCTAACATCTTACAGAGTGCCTGGTTGTTTGTATGTATCCCATACATGACAAATAAAAGAACTGATGAAGGCACATGTGCACATTCACACATACTCAGTGCTCTTCCCATTTCCTTTACATGCCTAATGATCTCTTTTACTCCTGTGTTGAACCATCTAATTGTAAATGTGTTTTTGGTAAATGCCATTTCTAATGTGTTGTGGGAGTAAGAAGAGAAAAACTGATAATAAACCAAAGTAAAATTTTGTTAGGTGGCTTATTTCTACACATTTATACTTTGCACTGCAAA
>NW_006347149.1:0-489 GCF_000327345.1 Myotis davidii
TTTTTTCATTCAAACTACTCAGTATTCTTGGGCCCGTTGAGACTGCAATCTTGTGTCTTTAATGTTGGGAAATGTCTTCTCTTTGTTTTATTGATTTCCCCTATGTTTTCTCCATCCTCTCTTCTAGAATGCATTGAAGACGTTACTATCTTAATTTCCTCTCTTACTTTCTACCTTTTTACTCTTTTGCACAGTATTCTAGGAGAATTTCTGGGCTTGAGCTTTCAATTCTCCATGCTGCTCTCCGTGTTTGTCTACTCTGCTCTTCAGGCTACATGATTTGTTTTGACATTTAGGATTGTATCGTCTATGATGGCTGATTGGCCTTATTTAGTAAGAGCCTATTTTTATTTCATGAATATCTTCCCTTGTTCCTGTGACAACTTGTACTTTTCTTTCTTTTAAACTCTTTATCCCCCCTCTCATGTTTCCTTGGGCATTCATTTTCCATTTGTTGAGCTTGCTGTTTCTGTCTCTTTTTTAAAAAAA
>NW_006347150.1:0-489 GCF_000327345.1 Myotis davidii
TCTCTCTCTCTCTCAACATATTCTTAGGTGAGGATTTTTTTTAAAAAAAGGAAGTCTCAGAATCCAGTCTTTAGGTTCTGGGAGAGCAGCTCTTCATATGCATGCATGCTCCTCTAATTTGAAGCTAGATCATTTTTCTGTTATTCAAAACATTAAAAAGCACAGTTATGTACAAAACATGCTTCAACTGTTTTTCTAAATGTTCATATCACTTAATTATGAGCCATATAATTGAGAATCAGAGACAAAAGACACTCTGGAGAGGCAGTATTGTGCAGTGTGTATGAGCATGGACTTTGGCAGCAGGACTGAATTCAAATAATCTCTTACTTACCAGCTGGGTTAACTTGGACAAGTTATTTAACCTATTCCCCCATCTGTATATAATGAGGATGTGCTAAGTGTGCCACATAATATCTGCCTCAAGTGTGTTGGTGTCCATTTGAAACAAGCTAATATGTGTAAAGCATTTACAACAGTGCCAACCCC
>NW_006347151.1:0-489 GCF_000327345.1 Myotis davidii
GTTTGTTTGATCTTACCTCTTGATGAAGCCCCATTTATCTGGTCACCAGATGAATAAATCTAGAGATAAATATCTCTGATGAGTATTTCTCCAATAAACTTTCTATAACTTTGTATCAAAATTCCTCTACCAGGTAACATTTCATTTTGTTTCCTTCGGAAATACCTTCAAATGCACAGAACATGGGAAGAATAGTACACACCCCCACCTCCATCACCACCAACCACTTAAGAATAAATTGCCATCTGATGCCTTTTTGCCTGTTGCTTAGCGTTTTATTCTCACAGGCAAGAATATTTTTATATACTCTCAATATAATCAAAATCAGAATATCATTACTGTTATCTCACCCATAGATTCCATTTGAGTTTCACCAACTTTCCCCCAAATGTTCTTTATAATAACAGGATCCAATTCAGAGTCACACATTGCATTGAGTTGTCATGTACTTTTTGTTTTTTAAGGGAAAGTGAGTCATGATGGTTTTTT
>NW_006347152.1:0-489 GCF_000327345.1 Myotis davidii
GCCCCTACCAAACCTAGACAGCTCTCAGACCAGCCCTATTCCTAACTCCTCTCCCCTTCCAGACAACCTGAACAAGGTGAAACCACCCAAGGTCACTGTGTTTGAACCATCCGAAGCAGAGATCTCCCGGACACAGAAGGCCACGCTTGTGTGCCTGGCCACAGGCTTCTACCCCGACCACGTGGAGCTGAGCTGGTGGGTGAATGGGAAGGAGATCCAGAGTGGGGTCAGCACAGACCCTCAGCCCTACAAGGAGCAGCGCCACCACAATGACTCCAACTACTGTCTGAGCAGCCGGCTGAGGGTCTCTGCCACCTTCTGGCACAATCCTCGCAACCACTTCCGCTGCCAAGTCCAGTTCTTTGGGCTAGAGGAAGAAGACAAGAAGAATTGGGAGGACACCCGCCCCATACCCATCACCCAGAATGTCAGTGCTGAGGTCTGGGGCAGAGCAGGTGAGTGGAGCCTTGGAGGGTCAGGCAAGGAGGC
>NW_006347153.1:0-489 GCF_000327345.1 Myotis davidii
TATATATATATATATATATATTTTAAAGTAAAATAACTCCCACTTCAAATTATGTGGGATGTACAAAGGTCTGCAGAAAGACCTATGTCATTACTCCTAGAGACCTTAATCCCTCTATGTCAGAGAGAGATTTTGGGAGACTGGTGAGGAATACTGTAAAATATAAGGCACACAAAGATAACGTAAATTTTATACTACTGGAAGTTGGCTACCATCCTCTATTTAGCTCTCCATTCTCAAAATGCCCAAAACATGGTGTGAGGTTAGGTAGTACATGAATGATTCTTGATCATTTGTGGCAATTTATGGTCAGTTTTATATGATGTTATTTTCACTACCTTGATATCCTTACCAAAAATACTGTTTTTCATTAAATCAATAACAACACGACCTAACAGTTTATGCACTTAAATTCTGGAACTGAAGAACCCATTAAACACATTACAAGAAAAGAAAGGCAGCCCTAGCCAGTTTGGTTCAGTGGATAGA
>NW_006347154.1:0-489 GCF_000327345.1 Myotis davidii
TAGATAGATAGATAGACAGACAGACAGACAGATCTCCCATTGGTTTGTTTTCCCTGAAGATTCCTGACTAATATCAAGAAGAATACCCATACCATAACTTACAGTGCACAGTGAACAGCCTCCCATCCAAGGCTTATTCAGGCAGCTTCTCTTTCTCCCTCAATTATCTTTAGATCTACATCATCTCATCTCACCCAGTTCACACAACAGCACTTGAATCAGCATCATTAGATGATGAAGCTGAAGCTCAGGAAAGGTTAGCAACCCCCTCAGGCTCCTAAAATCAGTCCATGACAGTGACAGCTGTGCATCCATAATTATGCAAGTGTGAAATACATGCCCTTGCTAATTACTTTGCATTGATTCATCTTTGTAAGGTATGGGATGACTGACAACATTAGATACCTAATATGTGTGCCTTTTAGCCTGTATCATACTCTAGTGTTAGTTCCTTCACTGGAGGGTGTCATTTTAAAAACTTAAACTTAT
>NW_006347155.1:0-489 GCF_000327345.1 Myotis davidii
CTTGAGAATATTTAAACTATGGTAGGACATAGAAATAAAAGAAATAGAGATGTACATCAGTGTGGATAGAATAGTTTTTAAGGAAGGAAATGGGCCTGGTTTAGGTGGGTACCTACCCACCACCCATCTTAAAAGATCTACTGTACTCATTGTGGTGAGCAGAACAATGCCTCTCCAGTTTCAAAAGATGCCTATGTCCTACTTGTTGGGATCTTTGAATGTTTTACCTTGCATAGAAAAAGACTGTAGAAATAACAAAGGTAAAACATATTAAGATGGGGAGGTTATCATGAATTATCTCATGGGAACAACGTGATCAAAAGGATTCTTGAAGTGGAAGAGCGAGGCGGGAGAATCAGAGCCAGGAAAAGACGATGACTGAAGCCGAGTGCACATTTAACTGCTGACTTTGCAGATGGAAGGGGGTTCCAAGCCTAGGAATGCAGGCAGCCTCTGGAAGGTGGAAAGGCCAAGGAAACGGGTTACCCT
>NW_006347156.1:0-489 GCF_000327345.1 Myotis davidii
GTGTGTGTGTGCACGCACCACAATCAAGTCCAAATAGGAACCACACAGGCCCCTGAAAGCCCCTACCTCTGAGATGACCTAAGTTATTTGATGGTGATGTATGTGGAAAGGATGTTAAAATTTCTATTCAAAACTTGGAATTCAGCATTCAGGTGGCTGGGCATGAGTCATCCTATCTGGGCTCCAGGAGGAAAGTGTACTTGCGTAAGGATACTAGGGGAAGAGAGAGGAGCATTCACTGTGATAGTGTTTATGCCATGAAATTTGGCTCCATCCACAAAGGCCATGGCTAAGATTGTTGTTTCTCCTTATTGAAAAATGGCTTTAGAACTGGAAGACACTTTGCAGAGACTCATGTCCCATCATATACTATCATAGTTCCATTAGGGATGTCTCCATTCTTCCTTCTTCCATCCCTGATTGTAGGTTAGAATAGGGAGTCTTCTATTTTATCATGAAGAAGCAGTGGAGTTATCAGAAAGTTTTGAT
>NW_006347157.1:0-489 GCF_000327345.1 Myotis davidii
TTTTAATTCCAATGGTATATTAATTGTAATTGCATAAAGAACAAACTTCACTCACAGAACTTCAGTCTTCAAAGCACCACAAAATTAACGGATGCCCATCCTGATTAGTGACAGTGACCAATCACAATACTTCTTTCCAAATCTGTCAGTGAGGGATCACTGCATATCTGTTATTCAGTTCGTGACAGACAGCAAAGCATGCTATGGTGTTGTCTCCTTGTCTCCCAGGGGTAAACTTACATGACATTTTATAAAAATGAATATTTGAAAGAAGAATTTGGCCAAAAAGATGAAGGTACAGGAAAAAAATTAAAAGTGATAATGCTGAAAGTGAAATTAGAATCAAACATAAAAGGAGTTATAGAAGAGATAACTGGGAGTATTAACACTGCCACCATTAGAAACACTAGCTATGCTACTAGAGGAACTTGGTGAAGGCAAATTTATGAAGATTAATGAGGAAAGTGGTTGTGATGAAAGGATGAAGAT
>NW_006347158.1:0-489 GCF_000327345.1 Myotis davidii
TATAACTACATAAGATATTCTACAGAAAGGATTTTTATGTTTTCATTTTCTTTTCCTTTATTACTGATCAAACCTAATATGTTCTATAGAGTGAGGTAACTAAAGGAGTGATTCCTGCTTTGAGGCTTTTGAAATAATATATAAAACACTCTAGAGAAACTGTAAGTAGAGAATATATCTTTTTAAAAAGAGCTTAAACTATATCCATGGTAGAAAATCAGAAAGCAATTATTGTAACCATAAAATCCTTTTCCATGCTAAATTGCCATTTCTCCACAAAACCAAATATAAAATCTATGAAGAAATTAAGCATTTTAGTCCAATTTGTTTGTTTTAATGTTACAGATACATTGATTCCAATCCTTGATTGAGTTTCCCTCTTTATTTTGGCCACCAGAAAACAAGAACAACCAATTAGCCAATCCCTCACAGTTGTATAGGAGACCTATTTCTCTGAGGCAATTTTATTCCAGTTTTTTGTTATTGTTC
>NW_006347159.1:0-489 GCF_000327345.1 Myotis davidii
TCTCCCTCTCTGAAATAAATAAAAGTATATAGTTTTTGAAAAGATGGGATGGAGGTTGCTTTCAAGAATGGAAGGCTGACATTAATTTGCTGACTGACTAGGAAACACTGTGATCTTCCCTCATGCTACTACTGGAGCAAGAACAAATGGAAGACACACTGTCTACAGAATGGGGGCTTGGAATGATCCCCTTAAGTTTAGAATCTGCTGAGAAGAACAGGAGGTGAATCCTTCACCTTTGTATAAGTCTGATATTTGACTTCAAAGTTGAATGACATTGGAGGATACCATTTTGCCAGAAAAGCCACAGTGCAGTTGCCAAAGAAGCTTGTACACCAGAGAAAGGTGATGTGATGCAGCCAGTTTGAGGTCAAAAGGACTCACAGTTCTTTAAGCAACTACACAGGAATGAGCCTCTTTCTCAGCAGGACAAGTTGGCCATCACCAGTCCATATCAAAAAGAAGAAGAGAAATGCTACATTATCAGAA
>NW_006347160.1:0-489 GCF_000327345.1 Myotis davidii
CCCCTCCGAGTTACTGCAATGGACAGTTTTACCAAGTATTTTGTCCTTGCATTATAAGGATTGCTATACTCCAGCTGTTTTCTTAGTGCCCTTGCCCTCTATAATTTCATTTTTTTCTGTGACTACATCAGACCACCAGTACCAATTCTATAATTAATTAGGACAGACCAGATATACTGCGTTACAAATTAACCTCTATGTGCCAGTTCCTTAACCCACCAAAGGCTCCTTTCCTTTGCAGCTTCACATCCAACAAACTTTGGCAGGGAGGCATGCTCCACGTGGTCCCTCAGGGATCCGCACTGAGCGAAGCTGCGTCATCTGCAATCCAACTTGTCACCGCCACAGGGAAGGGACTGCCTGGAGAACCCACCCTGTTTTATGTGCTTTATCCTGGAAGCAATATGCATCACGTTAGCTCAGAACAAGTTGCGTGCACCTGCCTAAATGCATGGGTGCTGGCAAACACAGGGAAGAGGTTCAATATTT
>NW_006347161.1:0-489 GCF_000327345.1 Myotis davidii
TCCTCTCTCTAAAATCAATTTTTTAAAAAAAGAGCATACCAATGGAAAGTTCTCCTTTCAGAGCATGGTTTTAAATTAGCTCATTTCAGAACATAGTAAGGATGCTCAGTAGGAATAAAGAACTTGAGGAAATTGTTACTATCAACAAACAAGCAATATGTTGTTTTCATAAACAACTCAATTTGTAACAATAATATTAATAAAAGGCTGTCATATGTTTTCAAAAGCTTCATGGAAAGGGTTGTGACCACTACTGTTTACTTCTCCTAGGATATAATTGAAGCAGCTGCAGAATAACTAAATACCATTCTATTTTTTAAAGCACATAATTTCTACTTATTGTAATTACCATGTTGATAGATTATAGCATCATGATGCCAATGGACTTTAGGCAAAATTTCAATGCAAACTGCAATACAAAAGCATGATTATCACATTTAAAATGATTAACCGGGCATCATATAGATAGATAGATAGATAGATAGATAG
>NW_006347162.1:0-489 GCF_000327345.1 Myotis davidii
ACAACACAATTCTTCATAGTTATATAAAACATTTTACTGGTCCAAGGGAAAGGATGTGCATCCAATCCTCAGATCAGGTGCCTCTGGGCATTCTAAGGCTTTGTATCTAGGATTCTCTTAGGCCCTCACAGCTACACAAGGAAGGTAGCTGTGTAATAATGGAATACTGCATAATACAAAGATAATAGTGACCACAAGAGTATAGAAAGTCTTCACAAGATCTATAGAGGGAGGGAAGGAAAAAAGATAAACTTACATTTTACAGGTTGTGGACATAAGAGGAAACAGAAGGGCTATGATTATAACCATCTTCTTGGTCAGCAGCTTGCATACTTGTTTGATCAAGTTTATACAACACATACCAATGCATAAATATGTAAATGCACATATAATTAAAATAAACTTTCACAAAATATTTTTAGTACATAAAGTGCTTTGATATTTTATATTCTATTTCATTTAAAAAATATATTTTATTGATTTTTTTAC
>NW_006347163.1:0-489 GCF_000327345.1 Myotis davidii
TTTTTTTTTTTTAATGTACAAGTAACTTGGTTCATTATGAATCCCATATTAGTACACAATTTCCACAATATGTTTATCTCTCAGTTATGATTCATCATTAACCTGGGAAGTTATTTCTCTATCTACTAAGAATATTCTGGATTGCATGAGGATGAAATAGAAAGCTCTGGCATAAATAGTGCTTAATGGACAGGTAGAGAGTATTCTAAAACTGGGTAATAGCCCACACAAGGGAAACTGAAACAAATACAAAGTGGGGCAAAGGTGGGTTCACAGTTGTTCTTATGGAAAGTAACACAATAATTAGTAAGTATTAATACAATAATAAATTCTGTGTTTCACGTACTCACAGCTGTAAATCTGTATGCAGACTGTTTCCTATTTGACAGGCAGCATCCTGGGTTGGGTGCAAAAAATCTTTAGTAGTATTAGATATACTACGTGCTCTTCTATAGATTATCACTCAGAGAACAAATAAAGGAGTAGCTC
>NW_006347164.1:0-489 GCF_000327345.1 Myotis davidii
TTTTTCTTAAAGCATCAGTTTAATTTATCTGGTTTGGTCCTTCTCATGTTTTGTTCTCACTCTAATTATTTTATGATTCTTGATTATTTGCATACCATTTTAAAGCAATAATCACAATTTATATGTCAGTTCAATCTATAGGGGAGCAAAAGCTGCAGCAAGATTTAAGTTTGCGTTTCTTGATTGTCTTCTCACAGTGGTTGTTACCTACTTAGCAGCTATTGGAGACACTCTGCTGATTCTACTGTTCCAATTTCCACACTAATTGCTTAACCTCTGGGTTAATAACATTTTTACTTATTGCTTAGCACACATCCAGGAAAGGAAGAGATCAACCAGTCTGTTTTTCAAATGGGCCCTCAGCTACTTCTTGTAAGAATTGGACTAGGCTTCCAGCTTGCTTAGGTGCTAAGAAGTTTATCCTCCATGCATTTGATTCTTAATGCATTTTCCTATAATGTATGTTTACCATTCTACTTTTCATTTTTT
>NW_006347165.1:0-489 GCF_000327345.1 Myotis davidii
AGAACAAGAGCAATGATAAAATTAATGTTTTCTAATATACTGTTATATTGGCTGGGCTGCAAAAAAAAATTCATTGTCGGCCACATGTGGCCCGCAGGCTGCGAGTTTGTCATGCTTGGTGTACAGGATGACAATCCAACTCTGGGCAGAGTACCAGAGAGACGGGGCTGCGCAGAGAGCTCTGGAGATCAGCAGAGACATACCAATCTGTACACATTGGGAGCAAATCTTCATAAACCAAGAAAAGAGCCACGAGAAAGCAGTGAGCTAAACAAATTTCAGAGCTCACATGGGACTGGGGACAGTTTGCATTCTCAGCAGCCTGAGTGAAGAAATCTGAGGCGGGTATTGGGCCGAATTCTCAGAGGCCACACCATTGTGTCAGGGCTAAATTGGCTCTAGAATAATCTGCGTGGGCCCTCTGTGATACAGCTTCACAGCAGTCCTTGAGAAGGTCAACATGATGTGCAAGTGAAAGCACCATCACAA
>NW_006347166.1:0-489 GCF_000327345.1 Myotis davidii
CTGGCCACAGTGGGTGTCATAGCGACCAGTCGTCCTGGCTTTTTATATATATAGATAAAGACTTACTAGTATGCCAAAGAAGAACTAAGAACATTAAACTCAACCTTTTACTTTACAGCATAGAAGGTTAGCAGTCTTTGTTATTGAGGCTTATGAATGTAAAATGAGAAAACATATTATCTAATATCTTGATTTTATTTTAAAAAACCCCACCTAAGTAGCATTCTAAAAAAATCGGACTGAAAACAGGTTGACTTTTTTTTAATGAGTGTGTTTCCTTCACAGTTGTATTGTGACTTGTGGAAGTGATGGTGATGTGAGGATTTGGGAAGACTTGGATGATGATGATCCTAAGTCCATTAATGTTGGAGAAAAGGCATATTCATGTGCTTTGAAGGTATTAAAAACAATTACAGCAACTGATGTAAAATTGTACTGCCATGTGCCCTGACCAGGAATTCTTTTTCAAACTTTTACTAATTGACAGAG
>NW_006347167.1:0-489 GCF_000327345.1 Myotis davidii
GGCAAATACGGTACTAAAAATACAGATTCCTTGTTCCTGACCAAGTTCATCCAAATTTGAATCTCTGGGAATAGCATCCGTATTTTTAAAACACGCCCAGTTGACTCTAATTATCATCCACATATGGTCTATGGAGCAGTAGCATCAGCATTACCTGGGAACTTAGAGATACAATTGTCTATCTCCATCCCATACCCAATGAATCAGAAACTTGGGGGTGGGGCCTAGAATCTATGTTTTAATAAACCATCCAAGTAATCTTGATGCAACAAAATTTGAGAACCATTGGGATAGATGATAAATACAGTTTTGAAATTAGTTACTTATATAATCAAACATAGGCAGGAAGACTAATCAAGAGGAATAGAGGAATCTAAACAAAATACTTTGTAAATGTGTAAATGCTTCTTCTAGCATGGAAATAACTGACCTGAGTTTGGCCTTTGGCCATAACAGAAATCATTACTCACCTTCCAAATATCAGATTAT
>NW_006347168.1:0-489 GCF_000327345.1 Myotis davidii
ATGCCCTATCCACTGAGCAAAACCAGCCAGGGCTCTCCCTTCTTTTTTAAGGGAGAAACAGGTATGCCATCTGTCACTTGGAACTGAAGCGTAATGAGAAATGTTGCTGTTGGTAATAGGCTGTGTATAAGAGTGTGCAGACAGAGGAAGCATTGCAAACCATGGATTTGGGCAATGATGGAGAGAATGCTCTCCCCAGTCAGACACCTCAGCTATAGTGCAGGGCTTCAGTTAGCTACAAAAATGTAGTAGATGGGCCCTGTAGTAACTGCAACATGAGGCACCTTGGGAAAGGTAGTGCTAACCATGCTGTGACACTGCAGACAGAAAAGTGGGTGTAACGATAAGTAGAGTAGGAAAAGACTGGTGAAGGACTGAGAGCCCCACATGATCATCTCACCCAGATATGCCTGAATTACAGGAAGAGCTTCCAACAACACTGTTTTACTTGGGCTGTGCATAACTGAAAACATTTTGTATTGTTTCTAA
>NW_006347169.1:0-489 GCF_000327345.1 Myotis davidii
CTATACTCCGCAGCTTCAATTGTGCCAAGATGCATCAGCATAGCAGATCTGGGTTGCTTGTACAAGGATGGTTACACCTTGGTCAGTTAGAGCTCACTATGGCTACAGTATGGAGCCATGCTACAGAACTGTTTGCTAAGAAGCCCATATGTTAAAGCTAATCTGTCCCAGGGAGAAAATGAACCAATAGCCTTAGCATCAAAAACAGGAGGACACCCTTGTACACTGTTGGTCGGAATGTAAGTTGGTGTAGCCACTGTGAGAAACAGTATGGAGGTTCTTCAAAAAAACTAAAAATAGTGTTACCATATGATCCAAAATTTCGACATCTGGCTCTTTATCTGAAGAAAATGAAAACATTTATTCCCAAAAGTATATGAACCCTCATGTTCATTGCGGCATTAGTCACAGTAGCCATGATATGGAAACAACTAAGTGTTCATGGACAGAGAAATGGATAAAGAATATATATGTTCAACCATAAAAAAA
>NW_006347170.1:0-489 GCF_000327345.1 Myotis davidii
GAGCAGAGTCAAGTAGAGAAATAGAATCAATCCAATGCCATTGCTTCAACTCTGGATCCAGCCATTTATGGAGGTAAGCATGCTTTCAACTTCCCAGTCATCAGTACTCTTTTCTTCCCCTTCATATTACTCTGTCACTTACATCAAAAAGACTCCTGACTAGTGCAATAGTCATACCTACATTTTGCTTGTAACAAAGCCTGAAATCTAACACAAAACATAACCCTTTCTAATACCTACAGCTCTTTTAGAAATAAAATTTATTATTTGTTAAGTTCAAAATACCTTCCTTAAGTGTCTCTTTCACCGAAATAGTTATCCTGTACTTGAGAATCTGCTACAGATGAAGAATGACCGCTCCTTTCTGGGCCTAACTACACTTTCATTTATTAAATTGTTTTCAGACAGAAATCTCAGGACACTAAGAAAAAAACCCAAACAGGACAGAGGATTTTATGTGCCCTTTTATTTCATATTAATCCTTTTGTA
>NW_006347171.1:0-488 GCF_000327345.1 Myotis davidii
GGCATGTGTCCTGACTGGGAATTGAACCTGCAATGTTTCCGTGCACAGGATGATGCTCAACCAACTAAGCCATTCCAGCTGTGCCCTTTGCCATTCTTTATAGAATAATTGTGATCTGGCTTTAAAGAAACCAGATTAGGTGAACCTTGTAAGGAACCAAAGAGACATTTCTGGGCCTGTCCTCCTAGCCAACCAGTCCATGGATGGAAGACCTAGACATGCATGACCTGTCATTTTAGGCTTCTAAAGAGTTTCACAGGAGGCTAGAGACTTTCCTTCCATTTTAAAGGCAGAAACTTATCAGCTCATCATTATAACATCAAAGCGCCATTGGCCCTAAAGCAATATGGGTTTGAACTGCAAGGAGCTATTTATATGTGGGTTAAAAATACTGTAAATATATTTTCTCTTCCTTCAAATTTTCTTAATAACATTTTCTTTTCTCTCACTTACTATATTGTAAGAATACAGTATATAATACATATAAC
>NW_006347172.1:0-490 GCF_000327345.1 Myotis davidii
AACAAGGTAAAGACAATATGGAATTATACTAAGAAGTAAATATTAATCATTAAAATGTAACTTAGAAGTTTAAAATAGATAAAATAGATAGCTAAAGTTAAGCAAATATTAGAATTTAATCTCATAATATATGGTAAATGAATGACATATTGGTAGAAATGTCAATAACATACTATTTAAATAGTTAAAATCACTTAGTAGGACAAGAAGTATGCCCCCTCCTACAGTTATCTAGAAAGTTAACTTCTTCATGTTGTTATTGAGTGAAGGGTCATTATTTGGCAGACAATGTTAATACATGTGTAAAGTAAGGAAGAGACTTTACAAAGAGCATTGTGATATTTGATGATTGAGACCCACAGTTGGAGCTTTTTGTGTCCCACATAATTATTTTATTAAAAAAACAATAATCTTTGAAGATGATTTAAAGGAGAACTCTAAATTAAAATTGACAAATTTAAAAAATTATTTTGGTGCCCCCATATTCTAG
>NW_006347173.1:0-489 GCF_000327345.1 Myotis davidii
TATCCCCCTAAAAATTCCTATTTCACTGGGTACATACTCTAAAGGGAATGCTGTTGACTGTGAGTTGGTGGGAAAAAGGAGCCCCATCTTCTGGCCACCTGTGCCCAGAGTAGAGCTGACTGTCAGTCTACGCTGAGAGTTGGGAGGAGAGAACATGCTCGCCCTCAAATGCCAGGATCGTACTGTTGTTATTAAAACGTATTATATTTTCTTCAATGCATTCTTCTTCACTTGCTCTATGCTCTTAGGGCAATTTCCAGAGGCTCCCAATGTGTGTTAGTTTAATAATTTCCTTCCATTATGGCCGTTTCACTGAGGATGGATTCTGTAGAGTTTCTCATGCTGCTATTTCACATATATAACATTTTTATGTTAGAGTTTTATATCATTCATTTTCTGATCAATTTAGAAGTGCTGTTCTATCGTGTTCCCACAAAAAGCTAAGCCACATTCCTCCACTGAGGGCGGATGAGGGGGTAAGAGCATAGT
>NW_006347174.1:0-490 GCF_000327345.1 Myotis davidii
AAAAAAAAAAAATGAAACACAAACAAAAACAATAGTAGGCTATATGGTCTAGGTTTGTGTAAGTGCACTCTCTGATGTTCGCAAAATGATGAAATTGTGTAACGATGTATTTCTCACAACATATCCCCGTTATTAAGCAGCATGTGACTCATTAACTGAGATAACAGGTTAAATAAAGTCTCTCTCATTAGAGTTTCACTAGTTTTCTCAAGTCCCTTCCTGAGAATCAATAGGCATGGAAAACCTATCTCTCTTGATCAGTTGAAGAAAAGATACCAAAAATCAGAAATCTCATCACAGAATAAACCGGGGTTATTAAGCAGGCATTTGTCCTCAAATATCTGAATTTTAAGCTATCTTTGACTTAGCCCAAATAATTCCCGCATATGCTTAAAGCTAGTTGTGGAAACAAGAAGCCAGAGGAATGGTGACATACCCTCAATCATGGAAGGAAATAGTACTGTGGTAGGCAGTTAGACAGACATGAGCA
>NW_006347175.1:0-490 GCF_000327345.1 Myotis davidii
GTTCCACACCACATCCATATTTGCTCTTGATCCCAGGCATTCATGGCCCAGCTAAAACACCCCAACTTCAGCCACGTCTGTAATTTCACCAACTGCACCCAGTGCAGGTTTCTGAATTGACACTCTGGTGGGTGCCCCGTTTCCTCCTATGTTTTGCATGCCTAACTCTTGCCCTTTGGCCCAGGGAAGAAAGTCTGATCCCTCATTCAGGCTAGCAGCTAGTGCCTGGCTGCCATGCCTGGCCACCACAGCTGACATTACAGGCTTGCCTCAGTTTCCCCTTTGGCTGCATTCCTCCCTTGTCAAGAAGAATGCCCTGTTAGCCTGGAATGACCTTTCAGACCACGTGTCTGGACTCCACAGATCCCATGACTCTTTCTGCTTGAGGCTCTTTGCTCAGCTTGGCCATTTGGGCTTCTGTGCACTGTCTATTGAGGGACTGGCCACAGATGCCCCTTCAGCCCCCTCTCCAGCTGTCCACTGCTGCCTG
>NW_006347176.1:0-490 GCF_000327345.1 Myotis davidii
ATTCCTTTTTATTGCCAAATATTCCATTGTATAGATGTACCACATTTTGTTCATCCATTCATCAGTTGATAAACATTTGGATTATTTCCATTTTTGGGTAATTATGAAAAATGTTGCTATCAACACTCATGTATAAGTTTTGGGGTGGATTTCATTTGCATATTAAGAGAAGATGAGTAGAGAAGAAGATCTTAGATTCAAGTGATGCACAATTCCAATAATGGGGTTTCAACAAAATACCCAAGATTGGGGAACACATTTCAATGACATTCTAGCCTCCAACAAATCTTTCTAAAAATGCCAGCTTCCTAAGCCTGCAACCTTCTATGTCATAGTTCTGTCAATATTATCATTCATTCTACAAATATTATAACTGTGTGCCAGATAATGTGTTAGAACTGAAAGCACAATAATGAACAAGATAGACATGGTCTATTAATAGAGCTGAGAGGCACCAAGGAGACTAAGGAAGCAAATATTTTGAAAACTT
>NW_006347177.1:0-490 GCF_000327345.1 Myotis davidii
AGAAAGGACAAGTAAGCAAACAGGCCACATACAATTTCCATCATGTGCCTTGACAAGAAAGGGCCCCTGATTTCTCAGAAGCCTTGTCATTAAAGGCATCTCTATGGTCAGGTTTTTTACAAACAAACAAACTGTTTTTAGGATTTAAAACTCATATGAAGCCACAGGAAAGACTTGACCCAAATGAAAAACAAAAAAATCACTAAAACTTTAAGAGAGATTCAGGCTTCAAGACTAGGAGGAGTGTTCCTCTTTATCTTTAGCACAGTGTAAAATCTTTCTTTGCTTTTAAAAGAAGTTTATGTGAATTCAAACTGCTCAGACCCCTCTATAGAACACAGAAAGGGACAGGCTGTTTATGTACTTATCTCTGACTTCAGGAGCAGGATAATTTAAAGGGGTTTCTATCATTTATCATAGATGAGTCGCTCTGCAAAGATGATTTTCCCCGAATATACAGGTTAATACAGATTGTATCAGTAACTAAAAA
>NW_006347178.1:0-490 GCF_000327345.1 Myotis davidii
CTCAAGTCAAAAAGTTTGCCCACCCCTGATAGATGCACGCAGGTTGGGAGCTGGACTCTCAGGCAACAGCTTTTAAAGTCTTCACCTTTTTCAGGAATAAGACTGAGAGACAGGCATTTCTGTCTGCTGCCTCTGGGCCCTGGGGGGTTGGCCATAGTGTGTCTGTGAGGGCCTGTTTGGACTCTTTCACAGTTTAGTAGAGCCTTCTGGGCCTTGTAGACTCAAGCCCTATAGGCTTTCAAAGCTAGAGGTTTTGAGGTCCCATCTTTCAGGGCAAAGTCTTGAAAGTTGGGGCACTAGATATGGGGTCCAAACTCTTCACTCCTCAGCTGGGAGGTGTGAGCTTTCTCCTGGTTTCATGTTGCTACACTGGATGAAGTTTGTAAAGAGATTGTATCTCAACCTCTTCTACTGATTTTGATGTGTATTTTGTCTTGTTCACTCAATGTGTAGAAGTAACTCATCTAGTTCCTGGCTTTTTTTTTTTAAA
>NW_006347179.1:0-490 GCF_000327345.1 Myotis davidii
TACATGTATAAACTCCACACTTTTTAGAGAACCTCAGCAAGGAAATAATTTCATATGTATAAATATGAATCAAAATTTAAAGAAAAATTAAACTAGATTATTAGTATATTTAAACATTTCTGCATATTTTGAAAAACAATTTTATGCACAGTTAAAAAATTCCTAAAACAATGGTTAAGTGCAAAAATATTACATGTAAAAGAGTTACCTTAATATCTAAAACCTAATTAGAAAAAAGAAAAGAAAAACCTAATTAGAACAAGAAAGTTCCAAAAATTAGAGGGGGAAAAGGGATAAAGTGTTAGGTGGGGTAATGTTTCTTGATTTCTAAGTCCAAAGCTTAGTAGTTTATAGAAAGGTTTAGAAAATATTTAAAAGAAATATAGCTTTTCTTAGCATGAACTTGCTTTTTCTCCCTGTATCCTCCTGGAGTCTGGTACACTAGACTCTAACATAAAAAGACAAATGCTCTTTTATAAATAGCTAGAGG
>NW_006347180.1:0-490 GCF_000327345.1 Myotis davidii
CCAACTCCTCCCTGTGACTGAAATAAAGTCAATGGGGAGGCCTGGCCACGTGACCACGAGAGGACACGGTAAGAGGCAAGATGGGGCTGACGAGGGAGGGAGCGTCCACTTACGCGGATGAAATCCATCAGGGTGTTATAGATGAAGGCTCCCCGGGGAAGGAAGAAGCAGCTGCCCGGACTCAGGTCGTGGAAGAAGAAAAGCTCTTGGTCCTGAAATGAAACCATAACTGGATGTCAAATGCCACAGTGGGTGCTTAATGTTCACTCCACACGTGACACGCCAGACATGAAACGTGCACGGTCCTCATTTCCATTCTCTGACCATTGTACCCAACGTCCCTCAACACTCCCACCTCACCGTCCTGCATAGCACGTGGGAAACGACCCTTTGTACTGATTGTCTCACTAAGCTTTGAACAGTAGCTTTTCCTTCGCCTTCTGTTACTGCTACTTTCTTACGTGGCCTCTTGGAGGATGGGTGTCATGGG
>NW_006347181.1:0-490 GCF_000327345.1 Myotis davidii
TAAATAGCTAATAAATCAATGATTCTGAATCTCATTAGTAGCATGCATCAAAACAAACAATAATGATGTATAATATTTTTCTTAAAAATTGACAAATATAAAAATAGTTGATGATATATTTTTCTTTGACCTTTCTAACATATGAACTATCTCAGACACAAGCTCCCATTAGTTCAAAATAAGGTCATCTTTAACTCCTTCATTCAGTCATTCTCTCCCTGATTCTGTGTCAGTTATCAGACAGAAACTGGCATACTGCCCCTGATAGCTCCCAAAATATAGGTACACTCTAATACCAATTTAGAGTTGTTAGACTTTCACATGATACTACATCAAATTTTTTATGAATAAATAACTACAATTTCATAAAGAACTAGAATTTTACACTTCCTATTGCCTTTGTTTACCTTTGCTTTCCCATAGATCATCTCCATCTTCCCCTTCCTTTATATTTTCCTTTAAATAAGAGACTATCTTTTTGCTTCTCTCT
>NW_006347182.1:0-490 GCF_000327345.1 Myotis davidii
GAACGTGCTGTTTGCCACGCACCGTCCTACAGATTCACACACGCCCCTTCGTTTCATTCCCACAGGAATCCCAAGGGCAGCAGCGGCCAAGTTCACGGATGTGGGAGCTGAGCCTCAGAGAGGTAAGCCATTGTCTACGGTACTTGCGCTATCTTTATAATCCTTGCTCATATCGTTTTCACCAACCATGTCATGACCCCATGCAACTATGGAAATTATATATGGTGCCAGGTCAACATAACCCCTAGGCAGAAAAGAAACAAAATCATATATGTTCTTCTTGGTCTCAGTAACAAAATGATTTCTGAACTTTGGGGAGCACTACATATTTCACTCGAGAAACCAGAAAAATCCAATTTGTTCTTGGTTTATAAACACCGTTGTCTGTCCTTCCTAGCAGTTGTCTGTAAGAATAAGTCAGAGCCCTGGCCGCTGTAGCTTGGGTTGGTTGGAGCTCCATCCCATGTACCAAAAGGTTGCAGATTTGATT
>NW_006347183.1:0-490 GCF_000327345.1 Myotis davidii
TGTGGCCTGAATTCCCTGTAAAATTTCCATAATCAGTCAACAAAATTATACTGTGTTACCCTCCTAAGGGGAAATGAGATGCTTCTAACACTGAAATCCAGGGAATAGGGAAAACTATCCGGGCATAACAATCTGTGAAGAGAAAAAGAACCACTTGATTTCTTCAGGATAAGATCTTTTTCTCTCTTCCCAGGAGGGAGCACCCAGCTCTCTTTACTTGCTATGAACCAAGGAATCATGGTTTCTTCCTTGTAGAATACTTTACAGTTGAAGGAAGAATATTTCTCTAAAAATTATGTGGAGGTACTGTTACATATAAATAAAACATATGCTCCAATTTAAAAGAATTCAAGTAAATCCTAGAATGATTCTTTTAAGAGTTCTGTGATGTGTCATTTTATGTGATAAGTTTACTAGGCTGAGGAATGCCCAGATGGCTGGGAGAAAATTATTATGAGGTGTGTCTGTGAGGGTATTTCCAGAAGAGATT
>NW_006347184.1:0-489 GCF_000327345.1 Myotis davidii
ACATTTGAAAAATGTTTTAAGCTCTAAAGAAAAGAACATGTGCTAACATGCATTACCATTGCTAAGGGGGTTAGAGGGCCTGTAGTTTAGTAGCTGAACAAAGTTTAAATAACACATCTTTTAGGCTGAATATCTAGCCACAATATTATACTGTCAAATAAAAGGCAGTTCTTTAAAAATAGAGCTTTTAATTGACAAAGTATCACAAACTAGGTGGTCTAAATCAACAGAAAACTATCCTCTCACATCTAGACATCACAAGTACAGAATCAAGGTGTCATCAGGGCCACCGTCTAGGGAAGAATCTGCCCCATACCTTCTCTTAGTCACTGGCAGCTGGCTGCCTGGGGTCCTTGGTGTTCCTTGGTTTGCTTTACCCCAATCCCTGCCTCTGTCTTCACATAGCTGTCTTTCCTCTGCATGTTCATCTATAAGGACACTGGTCACTTTGAAGGACTCATCTTAACTAACTACATCTGCAAAGACCCT
>NW_006347185.1:0-490 GCF_000327345.1 Myotis davidii
AGGGCCAGGAGGTTGAGAACCACTGCTTTAGCATAAACTGATGCTCAACTGGTCTAGGCTGTTCGTGCAGGCAACACTGGCCATGTGCCCGACTATGATCAGAGGCCGTTGACAGAATGCATAGCAATGGGTCTAAAACTTAGGGCACTATGACGTGTGCTTGGAACATTGCACACGAACACAAAAATTTCAAATTTAATTCTATGCTAGATGTTGAAATTGAGTAGTTTTAACAGTGTTTTCCAAGAAATTTTTTTTCCATTCTAATAATTTAACTAGAACTCCATTTTGACAATATAGGGTGTTCCCTAAATTTAGTATTGTACTTTACATGATAAGGGAGCAAGTACCATGCAGACTCTGTCTTATGACATTATCTCCCAAAAGAACCTGAAATTCCACAGCATGCTATGTATGCATGTACATCTATCATCATGCGGGTCATACATTAATCTGCTAATCTTTTTTTAAAAATATGTATTTCTTTATT
>NW_006347186.1:0-490 GCF_000327345.1 Myotis davidii
GTCATTTATATGGGGCTTTTAATATTTTACATGCACTTCTTTCACTTGAGATTCTGGAAAAGAGGAGTGCCAGCAAATTTCAGACTGCCTCCTTATTCAAATGAAGTAGAATATCCTCAATAAAATTATTCAAATCAATTGACAATTGGTATGTTTTTTTAATATCTATTTTTGTGTATCAACCTCATACTCTTTTCTGCTTTCTTAAAAACAAATACTATGTTGTGTAATGTACACATTTCATAAAATATGAAGCGACAAAGCAAGTACACATTGGGGTTTCTTTTGTAATCAGAGGGCTGGAAAATTAGGACAGGAAGCATGAGAAATAGCCCCACAAATGGAAAAGGATTCTCCTAGGATGTCTCACTCATTGTCATTTGTGAGAAATTCCCCAGGGAATGTTCATGAACGTAAAGTCCAGTCTAGCTTAAAATGACTCATATATGCACCAATTCTCCCAGAATTCTGCTCCAAAAACTACCTGTCA
>NW_006347187.1:0-490 GCF_000327345.1 Myotis davidii
TGAAAAGCTGTGGTTGGTTTAAGAGCCTGTGATTGTTAAAGGGAATTAACTCTCAGTCCTTTAACCTGTGGAAAAGGTGATCCTATCAAGAATTTTTAGGACTACAGGTATACCCAAACTGCTATCATCCTTTCACTGTCACTTCTAGCTTGCTGGGGCTGCCTTCTTCCGTAATAGAGAAAGAACAGACATAGCTATAATTGCCACTTTTGTGGTGAAGGTGGATAACTAACATCACACACCATCCTTAACTGAGCACAGAGGATGTCTGATTGCTTTTCATGTTCTGCAAAAATCTTAATTACACCACATGGATGTAAAATATTGAGTCAGGAAATAGCAAAATTAAAATGCAGCTTTTAGAGAATAAAATGCTATTGTAGGAAAGAAGTCAGAGTTCAGTAGGGAAGGAATGATGTAAATACACTTAATAGTGTTACTGTCAAGACCTCAGTTTTTGTCTTCTTGAAGGAAAGACTTCAATCAAGAG
>NW_006347188.1:0-490 GCF_000327345.1 Myotis davidii
CCTTTGGTTGATCTCTTACCTCCCCCTCTCCCCTGTCTTCTCTCAGAGGTAATGTGTGTCTGCCAGGTGCAGTTCAGTTTCAGAACAAGAGCAAGTTCTGTTGATGGGATTAGTGTGTGTGTGTGTGTGGGGGGCGTCGTGCCACTCGATGTCCTTTGCAGACCAAGGTCTTCTGCCCCATGGTGCTCGGGAGGGCTGACTCCCAGCTTACAGATGCTTTCCTATTTGGGAATTGGCCAGGGAAGTTGACTGGCACCTGATCAATCTCCCTCCCATGACTAGTCAATGTGGTTACAAAGTCTGGCTCTTGCAACTCAATTCAGAACATATTTAAATTGCAATGTCTACTCCAGAATCCTCCTTAAGATCAGTCCTTGCCTCTTTTGCAACTCAACCACAGTTTTTTATCTTACACTTCATCCTGCTTCCCTCGTCTCATATAGGGTCTGTCCCCCAAAGATCTTCCCCATGAGCCTCCTAGATGCCACAC
>NW_006347189.1:0-490 GCF_000327345.1 Myotis davidii
CTGGGGAATCAAACTAATGACCTCTTGGTTTGACCTCTTAGTTCATGGGACGGCGTTCAACCAGCTGAGCCACACAGCCTGGGTTAAGGCTCAAGCATTTATAAAATCTTATAAATATAATATCGGAAGGACAGAAAGCATGGAGTGCCATGATGGCATACTTTGGATTGTTCAACATCAGCTTTATAGTTCAGTAACACTGTTTATATGTAATTATATTTGTCCATTTTGTTAATTGCAGCTTCATTTTTGATTGGTAGAATATCACAGTTTGTTTAGATGTGACTATATATGAACTCTTAGCACATTTTTGCTCCATTGCTATAGAACACTGTTATTTTACCATGACATCGTGCCTCACCAAAACTTATATAATTATCACCACAAAAATAATTTTATTTTCAGTGTCAAATTTTTAAATGGAGTTTTTAATGGCATTCACAATAATATCAGGTGTGAAAGAATCCTATATAATAAAAGGCTAATATGC
>NW_006347190.1:0-490 GCF_000327345.1 Myotis davidii
AAGTTGATGATTTCACTTATAAAGGATTCTACAACCCTCGGGTTAAAAGTTTGTCCTCTGTATTTGAGTACTAACAATGGTGTTTTCAAAGGAGCAACAAATATGAGCTATTTTCCTATTGTTTCCTTATAAAGTTTGACTATTTTCACTTTGTTATTATGGTAATGGACAGAAAATTATGTAATATTTGGAGGTTGATTTTAAATCACTGTGTTACCTGCAGTTTTTAATGTTTAAATTCTCCACAAATTACTACATTTATCGATAAATGAATAATGCATTGTAGAAAGAGAAATATATTGGATGATAAATACATACTCTGTTTTTATAACCTAAAAATTTAATGAATGTGATATTTTAAAGGAAACAATAGCAAAAATGTTCTTGCCCCTTAATCAAAATGCTGTCTTCATACTTAGAAGTTATATTTTCTAGCACTGTGAAATTCTTAGATGAAGATGTTAAAGTGGAAATATACCCTATAGCATAT
>NW_006347191.1:0-490 GCF_000327345.1 Myotis davidii
TCATTCACATCATCAAACATCGGTCAGTCGCCAGGGTTCCAATTTCCCGACAGCACCGCCCGGTGTGGACGTGACACAACCTGAGATTGTCTATGGCTGACCCCACCCGGGGAGGGGCCGGCACGTGAACGTCACCATCTCACTGTTTTGGTTTCCAGTTTCATAACTGCCGGGAGCAATTCACACGTGGCCGCGGCGGACATGCGTGCAGAAGCCGAAAGATGAACGCCTCTTCCTATCGGCCAAGGGCACTCACCAGCGTCCCCCAGCGGTTTCCTCCCCCGACAGGAGTCGGACTTGATTGCCTAACCCCACTGGCCACCTCGCCTGGTTGTAGATAAGCCACACCGACCTGCCTGTGCCTCAGTTTCCTTGTGCAGAGGACGCAATGGCGGGGCCTACCCCATCGGCTCCTAGGCGAACTAAAGAAGATAATGTAGCCCGGCTGGCGCGGTTTGGTGGTTGAGCACCGACCTATGAACCAGGAGGT
>NW_006347192.1:0-490 GCF_000327345.1 Myotis davidii
CCCACAGGTTGAGAACCGCTGCCTTAATGGAAGGTAGACAATACATCATTTGGCCTTCCAGAAGGTCAGTTCACCACTGTTCTAGAAACAAAGCAATTATAAAACATGCCTAAATTTCACTCTAAGACCATCTTCCCTCTTCCAAATAGCAAGTCATAAAATGAACACCTTATTGAAATATAGAGGATCTTATTCCTAGGGCATAACATGTAACATAGAACCCTAGTGTCCTGATCTCAATGATGAAAGAAATTTTAGCGACAACAGTGCATATCCTGCAGAATCAGAAACCAAGTAGATCTATACTACAAAGTAGGCATATACTACTAGAAGAGTCCAGAAAACACCATGGTTAAAAGGATGGACTTTCATTGTCAGACACAGGTAGGTTTGAGTCTAGGATCCATTCCCTACTATTTAACATCTAAAAAGTGGCAAAATGTAAAGTTACTGAGAGACTCATTGGGATTCCTAACCCATCATTTATAAA
>NW_006347193.1:0-490 GCF_000327345.1 Myotis davidii
AGATCACTTCTGCTGACTGTAGAATGGATGAGGGATAGATTTCTCTTCATTTGTATAGAAGAGAAATAGCAGTGGCCAAACCAGAGAAATGGGTGGCCTGACTGAAGGTGTATTCAGAAGAGGTGCTACCAAAGACAAATCAGTCAGAAGTGTCATGAAAGGATGTAGCCCATATTCTTGGAACCGTTATACACTGATAACTTAATTCTGATCACCTACATCTAGTTTCCTCTGAAGCAGCTATTTGCCTCATATTTTAGACCTTTATTTCTAATTTTTAAATTGTTTTCTTATTTTTCTATTACATTTTCCATTCAATATTATATTAGTTTCCGCTGTACAGCATAGTGGTTATTGACATACACTTTGATAAACAAGAGATGGTACATATATGCAATGGAATATGACTGGGCCGTAAAAAAATAAAATCTGGCCTTTTGTGACAGCATGGATGGACTTACAAGGTATTTTACTACATGAAATAAATCAG
>NW_006347194.1:0-490 GCF_000327345.1 Myotis davidii
AGCAGGAACCCTGCAGCCTGAATCTAAGCCACTGCCAAGCTTCCTAGCCCCAGTGGCCACCCCAAGCCACAGGCCGGCCTCCAGCTCCTGCACAGTGTGACCCTCATGTCACCCCTCAGAGACTTGGATCAGTGCCTCCCACTCCTCACTCTCACCCATTTCCCTCGCAAGCCCCGCTTTGGTACCCTTTGTTCCTGCTTACTCAAGGATCTTGTAGAAAAGCCACATCACTTGCTTCTGCTAAAGAGAGAAGATTTTAACTCTTAGGTAGGGGTAGGGCTGTCAGACTTAGCCAAATAAAAAACAGGACGCCCAGTTAAATGTAAATTTCATTTAAGCAACAAATAATTGTTTTGTATAAGGATGCCCCCATGCAATATTCGGGACATATACAAAACAACTTTTGTTGTTTAGCTGAAATTCAATTTAACTGGCTGTCCTATATTTTAACTGGTGACCCTACACCAAGCATGTCAAACTCAAAGGCTAA
>NW_006347195.1:0-490 GCF_000327345.1 Myotis davidii
AAAATGTCTCTATGTTTTATAATGCCAACATGCAAATAAGCACTAGCCTACCCATTAAAACACATTAATCAAGTGTTGTTTATTCTGTCTGAACTCATTGAGGTCATGCAGATAATGTTACCTCTTTTCTGACTGTATGTGACATCGTGGCTAAGGAAGTTTATATTAATCCAAATGCTCAGATAAGAAATTATCTAGGCAACTTTATTAACATATTCCATATGGTAAACACTTACCTTGCATCTGTTGTTCTTTGCACCTTGCTGAGAAAACTATGTTTTGGTGTCTAGTGGATAACATTGGATCATAAAAATTCCATTTCTTGTTTTGATACTCTGCCTTGCTACGAAAGATGTCTTGAGGCCAAGTTCAAGGAAGTGAGCCTAAAGAAAAAGTCTGTTGGGGGAAGTGGAATGGCTCTCTTAGTTAGGTTTTACTCTTAGAATAATAAAAGTCACCGTAGCAGGTTTGGCTCAGTGGATAGAGTGTC
>NW_006347196.1:0-490 GCF_000327345.1 Myotis davidii
GCTGAGGGACCCCACCCATGCACGAATCTATGCTATGGGCCTCTAGTTATCTATAAAATCTCAACCATGACTTTTCCTATCAAATAAGTAAACATTCTTCCCTAGTTGTGTGAACAATCTCACCAAAGATTCTCTTGAGCATGTATCACCTTCTTTTATTATTTAGGTTTCGGGACTTGGGACTGGGATAGATGTTGATGCTAAAAAGTATCTACATTTTTGCTTCCAGTAGTATAGTTTTAGTTTATTTTGATAAGTGATTGCTCTACTGTTTCATTATCCTAGTCTGATTTCTCTTTATTGGGCACTTTCTCACCAACTGGGCCAATGCCAAACTTGGGTAGTAGAGGTCAGGCTTAAAATGTAGGGCCACAGGCATGTTGTAAATAATCTCTATAGTAGATGAGATGACCATGCAAAAAATATGGTCCAAAAGGAATGCTTTGAGAGTGAAAGGCAGCATCCTATATAATAAAGAGCTAATATGCTA
>NW_006347197.1:0-490 GCF_000327345.1 Myotis davidii
TTTTTTTTAAAAAGATGATGATTCTTTTTTTCCAGCCAATGTCAGCTGTTCTGAGGGAGCTCTGTTGTGCACCTCCTCTAACAGCTGTATCCCAGTTCACGAGCGCTGTGATGGTTTTGCCAACTGCATGGACTTCCAACTTGATGAGTCCAGCTGTTCAGGTACTCCATTTCCATTCAAATATTCTTTACAATCTAAGACAGTAACTTAACCTGCAGACAATAACAATATTAACACTTGAAATTTAAATAATAGCAAGAATGAAATAACTGCGTTTCTATTATTGGTCTGGAGCAGGAAGAATGTTGACATTTAAATATTACAAATATAGCTCTGGCCTATGTGGCTCAGTTGGTTGGGTATCATCTCAGGCACCAAGAGACAGCCGGTACAGTCCTTAGTTGGAGCACATGCCCAGGTTATGGACTCAATCCCTGGTAGGGACATGCAGGAGGCAGCAGTTCGATGTATTGTTCTCACATTGATGTTT
>NW_006347198.1:0-490 GCF_000327345.1 Myotis davidii
GATGATGATGATGATGGTGATGGTGCTAATGGTGGTGATGATGATGGTGTTGATGGAGCTGATGAAAGTGATCGTAAATAGTAATGATGGTAATGGTAGTAATGATAATGGTGAAGAAAATGATAATGGTGAGGGTGAGGAAGAAGATTAGAAAGTCCTCAATTCACAAGATAGTAAAGTAGGAATGATCCATATGACTAAAGGACTCCTCTGTTTACAGGGAAGTACCCTGGCAAGATTCCTTTAAATGGATGTCTCCATCTTTGTACAACAGTGGAATTTGCCATAGTTCCTAGGAACCTGTCTATTATATGCAATGAGGCATCTCTTATTTCTGATCCCTTGTTTCATAGTTTTTCTGGCTCTCTAGGTTGCATATTCTGCCTGAGGGGGCTTCAGGAGCAGGGGTCTTGTTTGTTTTTCTTAAACCCCATGACAGCTGTTTTTTTTTAAAAAGTATTTTTATTGATTTTGAGAGAGAGAGAGAGAG
>NW_006347199.1:0-490 GCF_000327345.1 Myotis davidii
GAAAATGTAATAATGTGATATTAAGTAGTCTAGCCAGCAGTACTAACTATTAAAAATGACTCCATGATACTTTAATATTTAACTTTGTAAAGGAAATGGAAAGAGAGCCCTTTAGCTAATAAAAAAGAGAATAGGAGACACTAGTGTTTATGGAAACCACTTAAAGTATTTTTTTTCAGTTAGTGGTTGTTACTACTTACCTTTTTACCAAAGACATAAACTCACACACAAGTCTTGTTCTGCAGCAGGTCAGTGGGAAGTGGCATACAGTGGATCGGCTACAGAATATACGTTCAGCCACTTGAAACCAGGCACTTTGTACAAACTCCGAGCATGCTGCATCAGCACCGGTGGACACAGCCAGGTTGGTTTTGTTATGGTATACACTTAAGTCAGCATGTTTGGTCAGCCTCAGACAACCTGTCAATAACATCAGAATAAAATTGCTATTGAAAAATGTATCTTGCCCTGGCTGGTTTGGCTCAGTGGA
>NW_006347200.1:0-490 GCF_000327345.1 Myotis davidii
TAATATATATTTTAAAAAATAATCCAGGTTTTATTTTAATAAGTCAACTGGTTTTTAAATTTCAAAACTGTAAAATATTTAAATATTTCCTCAAAGATGATGTGCACTCTTTAAGCTGTGCTTCTCTATTCAACCAATTCTGTAACATTTATGAAGTGCCTATTGTGTGCAAAGGCATGAAAGGAAGGCAAGATTCCTGCCTTCAAGAAGCCAAGATACTCATTATCACAGATACATATGCAAAACAGAGTGTGAAACCAGAGATAAATGAGCAATGAGCTGTGAGAACACAGAATAAAAAGTCACTGATGCTCAAGGAAATGAAAACTTCTTAGAAAAAATGATTTGAGCTGAGCCTCAGAGATTTGGGAAGGCGTTTCACAGGGACATAGGGGGAGTCAGGGAAGCTTATTACCTGGGGGACAAGTTTGAACAAATGGTAAAAGTGGAAAGTGCTGTTTTTATTCTAGGCCCCTGAGTGATTTTTGAG
>NW_006347201.1:0-490 GCF_000327345.1 Myotis davidii
CTGAAATCAATAAAAATATATTTTTTAAAATACTAAAAATTTCAAGATGGCAATAGTGGAACATCAAATCAAGTGCGGACCCCTCCTATGTGTCGGGCCTGTGTGACCACATAAGTTATAAACTCATAGTCCTGGCTCTGCTGTTGGATGGGGAGGGAGCCAGGACTCCAATTCAAATCTTTGAAGTCCAAGTTCAGCTTTCTCATTCCCTCTGAAATGAGAAAGGTAGACTTGGGTCAGACTTCCATTCCCTGGCCTGCCTCCAACCATGGCTATGACATTGCCTGTACCCTGCTGACCTGACATACATCCTGTTTGCTCTACTATAATGCCAGGGCTTAGGGTGGATAAGCAATGTCGTCTCTGGTCTCTCCACAAGTCTGTGATATCCCCCCTACATGCTGGAGCACTAGTGGACAACCATCTCTACAAGGGTTCTGAAAATGAAGGGAAAAGAGGTCTCAAGGATAGATTTCTCTAGATTTTCAAA
>NW_006347202.1:0-490 GCF_000327345.1 Myotis davidii
GAAACAGTCACACAATTAATCATTAATTGCAATGGCACAAGCAAAAGGTTAAATAGAAAATGCCAGCTTCTTCATTGTCCCATGTTCTTTATGGCTCAGCAGTGGGGCCAGTGGATCAGCCCAGCTGTGGGGAATCATCTCGCTGTGAACAGAGTCTCCAACGAAAGGCTCTTAAAGTTTTATGGATGGGGGCTGGGGGAGGGGCCGAACAAGATGAAGAGGGAGGGGCTGGAAATAGAAAAGTACTAAGTGCTGGGTCAGAATGAAGAAAAAGTGTCTTTAAGACCCCTCCATCCCCTACATAAAGAGGTCTCAGTGGAGGCATCTGAGAAAGGCTTCTACCGAAGTCCCCCCAGTAAAGAGACCTCTGAAAGGAGGCACCTGGACAAGGAACACAGACATGCATGGGAGCATGGCCGGGCCGGGCAGAGGGTTGGAGTCCTTGATTGCAACTCCCTCCAGAGACTACCATGCATTGGCTGTGCACCAA
>NW_006347203.1:0-490 GCF_000327345.1 Myotis davidii
TGTGGGGATATTTCATGTCCTTTTTCAGCAAATTCTCTAAAGTTTTATGAGACACTAGCTATGGCATCCCATTTTATTTTCTTGTTCACACTCCTATAATTTCTTGATCCTAGGTCCATTACTCATGAAGGTGGAAAGTCAGTGGTGTTATTTGGATTCTGTGTGGGTACTGCATTTGTTACGTTGGGATACATCAATGATCTGAAGATGATAAATGGATTTTTAACAATTCTTAATGATAAAAGATTTTTCAAGATCATAGAAACTATTAGTCTAGGCATTGCTAAGTTTATAGGAAATTCTTGTTTTCTTAAAGTAAAATCATAGCAAATCTCAGTTGTCTTAAATATTCTTGTCCTGAAAGATTCTGTTTGGTCTTCTAACATGTAATTTCTAGAAGAGTATTAAATGGCAAATTTAGTTATGGGTTATGCTGACATTTAATAGTTACATAAATAATTCCTTGAAATTGGAACTCACTTTAGAATAG
>NW_006347204.1:0-490 GCF_000327345.1 Myotis davidii
GTGAGTTAGAATTTTGGAAAAGAAGGTGATTAGGAAAAATCCTGGCCACAACAAGGCATATTGGTGTTATTTTTGAAATTGTAACTCTGGGAAAGAGGCTGTGTGAGAGGAGTGTGTTTTGAAGAATTATGTGACTGTTAGTGAAAGGTGATGGACTCAGCATCCTAGGATTGAGTTCCAAAGAGTGAAGTGTGATCCCATACTTTTCTGGGACTTGGAGGGATATTCTGGGGCACTACATGGGGAATGCCTGATAAGACCAGTGTCAAATCAATCACACTCTCTTTATGGCCAACATTTCTCCCTCAGCTGTACTGAGAAGAGGCTGTGTGACCTACATGTGAGGCCCAGGATTCAGATACCTTTTATTTGCTCATCAAACTTTATTGTTGTGGGTAGATGTGGTATCAGTTGGCATATAAGGGGAGAGTTACTTTGATTGGACTAAGGCATGGTACTACTCTGATAAAGGTAGTAGAGGGGAAGGATG
>NW_006347205.1:0-490 GCF_000327345.1 Myotis davidii
GTCAAACAAGACAAAAGGGTTACTAAAGTGACAGATACCATTAAATAAAGCATCTCAAATATATTAATGCCTGGTTTAGTAAATGTAGAATAGTGAATTGAGGCATTTACCCAATAAGTATTTGTTGAATAACTGCTGTGGATAGGACTGATATAACCCCTGACTCATGGTTCAGTGGGAAATATAGATTCTTTTTAAAAAGGCATCATACATGTGATCAGGGCAATTAAAAGGAAATACAAGGTTACAAGGGAGCATGTATGAGGCACATTTTATCTGAATCTGGGAGGTTAGGAAAAGCTAAGAGTAATTAATAAATTGCAGGAATAAGTGATAATGAGGGTGGGGAAGGAAGGCCTTTGCACATGCAGAGGGAAAGGCATGTGCAAAGGTGTAGAGGCTAGAGGGAATGGGGAATGAAGTTCAATATGGATGGAAGACAGGGTTCCAAGTAGAAGGTATAGGGCAGTGATGGCGAACCTTTTGAGCT
>NW_006347206.1:0-490 GCF_000327345.1 Myotis davidii
TTTTTGTTCTGTCTTGTGTGTTTTTACCCAAAGAAATGTTAATAATTGAGACCGCATAATTGAATCTCAATAGTGATAATTTATTAATGCATTAGTAACCAGTATGCAAAACAAATCAAAACAAACCCTTTCCTATTTATATCATTAGTGAAATATTTAAAAGAAACTTAACATGATATAGAAACTCTCCCACACATAACTGAATATTTTTACATATTCCTGTTTCAATTCTCTCATTTTACTTTAGGATTAAAAAATATCTTCTATAGCACTCTGAACTATGATTCAAAATATCACAACCACAGATCACATGGACTCTCTGCCCTCAATCCATCCGGGAACCCAATAGAGACGCACAGTAACAAGGGCTCAAGTATTGGGCAGTACTAGGCTTTCTGAGACCAGCATGGTGGGTTCAGGTGCAGAAGTTTGTGAACATCTGAAATCATGTTTGCCTTTCATCTGTCTCTCACTCTTCCCTCCATTTTTT
>NW_006347207.1:0-490 GCF_000327345.1 Myotis davidii
TCTGCATATGCACCGGTTGGGAATAAACAAGAGTCATCTGAGTGGGAGTGAGTAAAGGTGCACAAAAATGTAAAAACAGGGCACTGCTGCAGATCTGGCGAAGGGGTAAATCTACGCAGACATTCAGAGAAGTACTTTAGTTTGCATTGTTTTATACATGTGAAGACACGCGTACTGCGTGGCCCTGCGATTCAACTCCTATGTAGATAAAAGAGAAAGCATTTTGTAAATGAGCACCGTGGATGGTATAAATGTTCATAGGTATGCTGGTAGCAAGAATAAAAAACTGGAAACTACTGTTGAACAGGAATTCAAAAAGGAATAAATAAATTCTTGAACATTCTTCAATGAAATAATAATGGTGAACATGAATGAATTAGCCACACATGTGATTCAATCTTAGAAAAACCTTATGGAGAAAAAAAGCACATTGCAAAAAAGTATGATGTCACTTAAATAAAGTTCAAAGTCAAAAAGATAGATACAGAGG
>NW_006347208.1:0-490 GCF_000327345.1 Myotis davidii
TTAACATATTACCCTTTTATTAGTATAGATGCCAGAATTTCTGGTCACTGATTCAGAATTACCTCTGAGCGTCTCACTTTCTAAGGCAAGATCTTCCACAAACACACAGGCATTTGATTTCTCCTGAAATGCTCAATTAAAAATGGAATTTCTTTCTAATAATTGTTTGCAGTTTCATCAGCCACTTTGTAAGCAAAAAAAGCAGAGAAGCCATAATCTTTTCTAAGCAAAAAGATAAACAAGGTAGGAATCTCTTTGCACATTCCTTTTTCCATTCTTTCAGTAAATAGCTACTGAGCACCAAGCATTGTGTGAAGTGGTGAAGATACTGCAGCGAACAAAGCAGATAGAATCTTCACCTTCATGGAATTCATGATGTTTTGGAGGAGACAAGAAAAGCAACATTTACAAGTAAAACATGTAAAAGATTAAGCAAAATAACATTTGAATGCTACTCGTGTAAAATAAAAATTTTCACATAAGTTGCCTC
>NW_006347209.1:0-490 GCF_000327345.1 Myotis davidii
GGATGTCCACTGAGGCTGCAGGCCTTCAGAAAGCACTAGCAAACCAAACACCGGAAGAAACGTGCATCACAGAGCATCTCATGCTCAAAGGGAGGTGAGTAACCCCCCTGGATTCCACCTGCATAGGAACATTTACGAATGGAATGGTTTGTGTAAAATATAACTAAACTTGCCTTCTTTGCTTTGTAACCAATTTATGTGTAATAAATAATTGATGTAGCAGAACGTGAGTGGTTAGCAGATGTGTGTAGGAATACAGTCAGTGAATTTATCATAAACTCTGTTTCTGAGTTTTCAAACATCAATTGTTTGGACAAAGTTGGCTGAACAACAAATAAGACCACTCAGGGAAGCTCTACCTTAATGCCTACAAAAGAAAAAAATTCAAGTTTTCATGAAGTGGCCATTCCTTTTAAATAGACCAGAGTCCCTGTTGCAAAAAGGTCAAAAGTCTCATTTTCATACCAAGAGCGATCGTGGACATTCATGG
>NW_006347210.1:0-490 GCF_000327345.1 Myotis davidii
AGGGACAGCTGTGGGCGAAAGAGAACGAAGCAGCTCTTTAGAGAGACTGACGCCGGGGCCTGCAGCTCTGCCTGCCTCCCACCTGCTCTTGGCAGGGCGAGCGCAGGGGTGACAGGAAGCAGGGGGCCTTCGCCTCCTTGCCTCAGCCTCGGGGACGCCGTGTGGATCATGGTTTGTGGATCAATTAGATCAGAGGCTCATGCCCTCAGTCACTTAAAGCACGATTTTGAGAAGATGGGCTAAGTGAGAATGCAGGAGGCCACAGGCCTCACTCGTGGCTTTTATGGGGCAGCGACAACCCATCGAGGAAGAGGTGGTGCTAAAGGGAACCACCATCTTACTTAATGGGAAACAGAAGTGAGGGAAAACAACTTGATCACTGGAGACCAAGGAGAGGAAACTACGGGAGGAAAACAAAAGAGGAAGTGTCCTTGCCCTGTGCCAAGTGAGTATGAAGTCATTATTAAAAGAATGCTTATTTATCAGGTTT
>NW_006347211.1:0-490 GCF_000327345.1 Myotis davidii
TGTGTGTGTGTGCATATGCCACTGCTTATTCAGCCAGGCCCCTATTGACAGGCATTGGAATTGTTATTACAGCAGTGCAGCTAGGCACTTTTTCACATTTTGCAGCATGTCTTAAGGAAGGGTTCCCAGGGCACTGCTCTGCTGCTACTCCCTCACAGCGACTGCTCTGCAAGACCCTCAGCCTGGTTATGAGACCCTATCACCCTAACTCCAGCCTCCTCCTTCCTTTTATGTGATTCACCTGCACAGAGAAATGGCAACACAAAAATAGCCTTGCCTTCATTGCTGTCCTCCCATCACACACAGTGCATCGTGCTGGGGGATGGAATTCAGAACCAGAATGGAGGTGTCAGCTTTCTTGTTTCTGCCCCTGGGAAAGCTCACAGAAGCAAGTTGGAGAGCCAATCATTACATCCAGTCAGGACCTGATTCCTGTGTTTCACAGATAAGGAAACTGAGGCTTGGCTGAGGATCACATGCCTGGTCCATG
>NW_006347212.1:0-490 GCF_000327345.1 Myotis davidii
CATTAGGAAGGTTGAGAACCACTGACTTAGAGAAAGCAGCAAGTTCACGGGTGAAGAAACCAGAGACAGTAGGAGCAAGTTTGAAAACAGTTAAGCAGACAAGCTCTCAACTGAGATGGATGTGAGACATTGGGAAAGCCACTTACCGCAGGAGGCGTCCTGGAGAGATCATTTTCTGAGTTACTCAGTTACGGCTCCTCCTCCTCCTGCTAACAGAAGCCATAGGCAGCCCTTATTTCTCCTGGATCATGTGTCCTCGACTTCTGGTGCTTTGCAGAGACAATTAAGGTTTAAAACCACCGTTTAGCCTGTTAAATGGTGTTTTAGGGCCTCGAAACCTAAAGATCGTTTTCTTTCTACTGGTAGAAGTGTGTTTCCTATTTTAGGAAGTTAGATCAAATAAGCTTCTCCCCATGTTTAATCCTGAATACTTTAATCCTAAATACTTGACTATGGCTAATGTAACAACTAGCAGAAAATTAAAAAAAAA
>NW_006347213.1:0-490 GCF_000327345.1 Myotis davidii
TTCTGACAGGTGTGAGGTGATACCTCATCGTCAAACCTATCACTTTTTATAGGAAAGCACTTCCCCAACCACTGAATCCCAGCCATGGCACCTAAGTCTTCCTTTTTTGAACTCTTCTTGTTCACGTCCTTTTGGAGGGCCTTATGGCTACCTAATATTGTTAAGAGCTGAATTAATGCTTGAACTGAGTAAAAAGCACCCTATTCATTCGTTTCAGCAGTGTGGCTTATTTTCTCGGTACCTCAGTTTCTAAAACAGCACATCAGATAGGTAATTTCCACTTCCTCAGCCCAAGGTCAGCTGCGCATGGTTTCTCGCTGGGCTATGCAAGAGGCACATGGGAAGCATTGCACAGCTTTGACATCATCCGTGCAAGTACACTGCAGTGTGTGCAGTCAGTATTTCTTCCTTTCCTCCCTGCCTCCCCTTTTCTTTCACCTGTGCTACCTTAAGGGAAAAAACAACAACTAAGAAATCCTGATAGACCACC
>NW_006347214.1:0-490 GCF_000327345.1 Myotis davidii
AATACATTATGTCACCTCCCATAGAAAGCAAATGCCACAGGAAGAAGTGATTTGTCTTATGTACTAATGTATCTCAGCACTTGCAAGAGGACCTGGTTCACTAAATAGATATGCTCTTACTCATTGAAAAAAGAAAGAGTGCCTGAATGAATGAGTGTACACAGAAGCCTCATTTTGAAATCTACTGTCCATGTTTTATAGTAGTTCCTGCTCTAGAAATATCATCACTCCATTTGCACAGAGTTTTAGAATAATGGAGGAACTTTTTAAACCCTCTACAATTCCCAGCGCTTTAGAAAAGATGGATGGGAGGGTCTCAGCATATATATCACTGCTCTTCTGTGTGCGACTCCACATTATCGCAGGAAATGGGTACAGAAGGAAAGAAGGCACTGAACCTCAGCATTCTCAATACTGCTTCCCCAAATGTGTTTAATCTCTTAGCACTCCCTGCTTTATCTTCATTGTAGGGAATGTGCCCTTGATTTCT
>NW_006347215.1:0-490 GCF_000327345.1 Myotis davidii
ATTCATTCATTCATTCACTTGTAAGGTATTTGAGAGCCTTCTCTGTATCAGGCATTTAGCTATGTTCTGGGAATCCAATTGCTTGCAAAGATAGGCACAGTCCCTGTCCTTGTAGAACCTAATATATTGGGAGTGGAGGAAAAGATGGAGTCTAAATTTTAGAAACAAATAAATGTAAAATTATAACTGTGATGAATGCCTCAAAATTATGGGAAGAGGGATTTGTTATACTTGCATATAACAGGGCTGTAGATATGGTAAGAGGAGCTAAGAGAAGGATTCCCTAAGGAAATGATAATTCTTCTGAGTTCACAAGGAAGATACTGAGTTAAGGAGATGGGAGGGGGAAGTAATGGGGAAAAGCATCCTCAGTAAAGGGGGCAGCATGTGCAAATGACATGTGGTAGAAGGGGACATGCAAGAAAGCTCATGTGGCTAGAGCATAAAGAAGACATGAAATGAAGGTCCAGATGAGACTGAAAAAAAAAAA
>NW_006347216.1:0-490 GCF_000327345.1 Myotis davidii
TTTTTTTTTTGTTTGCTAGACTGTGAGCTATCTAGAGAGAGGTAGCCATCTTATTAGTCTTTGTATCACCTCACATAATGTCTAATAAATAGTAACTGCTCAATATTTTTTACTGATTGACAGTATGAATAATGTTATTTGGGTAGTTCACAATCTTGAATATTCTTTTTGGAATCCAGTTGCATTCCACTGACTGTATTGAGTATTGTAATGTCTTGATTCTCTATCCTGGCTGTTTTAAAAGTAGTGTGACAAAGTTTTAGTCTATTTTGGACCATCTGTAGTGGAGAAAAGAGTTCCTTGTTGTTGCTTTCTGACACGGATGAGGTGGAAGAGAATGTGTTTGCTACCAGTTCTTTTGATTGATGGCTAAGGAGGAAAAGCTGACTCTAGCTGATCTGCCTGTGCTTGCCTTCCATACCAATGAAATCTAGCCTGTGTTCCATACTTTGAAATATCAAACCTTGCTTTAAAATAAGAATGGGGAAAC
>NW_006347217.1:0-490 GCF_000327345.1 Myotis davidii
GTGGATGTCCATTACATTTGGATCGGCACCATGCTCTAGTAGAATAGCAGCACATTCTTCTTGCTCATATTGAATGGCCTGTCAGTATTATGGCAAAAAATAGATGATAAGTTTTAGGAATGCAAAGTAACATTGCACAATTTTCACAGATGGCTTCTAATTAAATGAGATAAATGCATTGTTATTCTAAGTAATTAAATTAAAACCTAATTCAAGTTGACATGGTTGGCTAATACATACGTGAATTAGAGCTGTTTTTTTGTCAGTATCACAGAGATCCAATAGGCGACGTCTGCGTGCTAGCTGACTCACCACTCTTTTATGGCCCTTGTAACAGGCCACCTTCAGAGCATGCCTATGAAAGTGAGAGGACTCCTTAGGAACTTAGAGTGCACTTCATGAAAGCATACAATTGTCCATGTTCATGTAAACATTCTCCCTATGTCTTCAATACAAATATTTCATTTTCTTCAGGAGACAGTACAGTATT
>NW_006347218.1:0-490 GCF_000327345.1 Myotis davidii
GACCAGTGGCTTTCAATGTAATTGTTATTTTGCATGGTTTCAATGGATATTCAACAGATGGTGAAAACCTTTGGACTGTTTGGGAGAGATGGTTAATTTCAGTAGAGATATAGGGAGGGTATCCTCTTTAGGCCAGGAGAAAAGGACTGAGCTATTTTCTGAGCAGGCATAGACCTATTTGGGAGTGATCTGAAGGAAGAGATCCGTGTTGCCACAATATCACTAATCACTTCCCAGATCTAGAAGGGAGCTCTAACTGGCAAATACTATTAGTATCTTTGGGAAACCATAGCATCATGCCATGGTTGGCGCATTTAACAAGCTCTAAGTAAAGTGAAATGTGGGCACATAATAGACATGTGGTGATGCCCAGGACCTGACCTCAAAGAACCATGGACAGGACTAGAAGCTAAGAATTGTGAGTTATAAAAGGATGTAATAATTGAGGGATACTAAGTGTTTTGTTTTTTTAATCCTCATCTGAGGATAT
>NW_006347219.1:0-490 GCF_000327345.1 Myotis davidii
TCTGAAATCAATAAAAATATTTTTAAAAAGAGGTGTGAGTGATTGGGTAAATCAATCAACTCGAAATCCACACTTGTTCAATAATAACAAATAAACCTTTTTAGACTTTTGATGGTAGCTAATAGAAAAAGTCCCTTTATATAGAGTGCTAATGATTTATATCGTTATACCAGGAAGGCAAAATTAACATTTTGATAAAGACTATGTTATTTCTGAAGAGTTTCTATTTCAACAGGAAGACAAGGAGAAATTCTCTGTCACCCCAAGGCATCTATGCAGGCCTGCTGCTCTCCGGGATTTTGATTTTAAAAGGTCCATTAGGTCAGGATAGTATTACTGGTATTCCTTTTCTCCTCCCTGTGTAAAATCTGGCAAGGAAACCTCTAAAGCCTGAGTTGTTGGGGCGTGGGAAGGAGCTTAGGTTGGAAGATGAGGCTACAGCTTCTCGGGAATTTTCCACTGCAGTCCCCTGGCTGCACACTCGCAGTGT
>NW_006347220.1:0-490 GCF_000327345.1 Myotis davidii
CTGGTAACACAGCCTACTGTGACATAACCTACTGTGACACAGCATACTGGTCACACAGGCTACAGTGACAGTGTCTACTGTAACACAGCCTTCTATGAAAGGAGCTAATGGTTACATAGCCAACTGTGACATATGCTACTGTGACATAGCCTACTAGTCACACAGCCTACAGTGACATACCCTCATGTGACAAAGCCTAGAGGTCACACAGCCTACTGTGACAGAGCCTAAAGGTCACACAGCCTACTGTGACACATCCTACTGGTCACTCAGAATACTGTGACAGAGCCTACTGGTCACACAACATACTGTGACACAGCCTACGGTGACACATCCTACTGTGACAGACTACTGATCACATCCTACTGTGACGTATCCTACTGTGAGTCACACAGCCTTCTTTGAAATATCCTATTGGTTACATTTCTACTGACATATCCTACTGTGACGCAACCTCCTGATCACACAGCCTAAGGTGACACAGCCTACT
>NW_006347221.1:0-490 GCF_000327345.1 Myotis davidii
TTGTGCTTCCAGTCTTCCTCTGTTTTGTTGTTCCATCTCCAGTTTATGGTTTAGCATCATAAGCTCAGCTCTCAGAACTTCAAGTTGCACATTGTGTTGAGATACTGTTTCTGTTATTGTCTTTTGAGGATGGTCCTTCTTTTCTTTGCCAATTGCAATGTCCTCAAAATATTCTTTTCCCTTTTCCAGGGTCTGATGTTTTACTGAGTCCATTTCCAGTCTCAGCTGGGCAATTTCATCCCACAACATGCGCTTTTCATCCAATCGACATTTTTCTTTTTCAGAACTCTCAGAAACCTAAAGAACACAAAGAAGACTGTGAGCTAAAACATTGAAATGACATGTCATGATAGCCTCTGAAATTAAAGAATAACCTATGTTATAATAAAAGGTTGCCATTAGTGGATATCTCACTGGAAAAAAATAGATTTGGATCCAAACCTCTAACTTTATATAACCATAAATTCTCCAAAGTTCAAAAATATAATAT
>NW_006347222.1:0-490 GCF_000327345.1 Myotis davidii
GATCTCACTATTTGGAGAGCTGTTGACCTGGTGATCATGATGGGAACACAGTTATGTGAGCTGATAGGCTAAGGGTTTTGGTTTGTTGGTGTGTTTGTGTGTGGAGGGCTGACTGAAAAAGAGAAAGGAGATTTTGTGCTGGGACCAGGAAGGAGAACATGGAAGATAAGGATAATTGGAAAGAAGGGTGGGCCCCATCGTTCCTATCCCACCGCTGCCCAGCCCTGAGCACTGGTTTTGAGTCTGATGCATGAAGGGAAGAAACTGAACGTACCATGCCCTGGGAAGATGCCAGATGCCCATCAGTGAAGGGGCATTTGCAGAGAAAGTACCTGCAGCGGGGTGGTTGCTAGCACCTTGAGGAGGAGGCAGTAGCAAAAACAACAAAAACACAAGTTCGTATGTTCCTAGTGGCATGTAAGAGGATCTCTGGGAACTCCTAGAGTCACTGGGAGAAGTTTTAAATAATAGTGATATTTTTGCATGTATG
>NW_006347223.1:0-490 GCF_000327345.1 Myotis davidii
ACACTTCCTTGTTTTTTTTAATGAGGAAAGAAGGTTACAGTAATTATTCTCTGAGTTGATCATTTCATTCATCAGCTCAGCCATTACTATGATTTGAGGGAGAGGCCAGAAAAGGGTGGGGAAGTCATTTCACAGCTATGATAAATATCTGTCTTCTAAGCCTTTCTGTCAATTCCTGAGATGTGTCACCAAGAAGCCCTGAAAGCTACACTTTGTCTATGTAGACAAATGATTATAATGAACAGTTTCAAAAAACACTAAATTCCAGTGTGTAATTTCTTAAAGACACACACATAAATTTAACAGATATTTACAAATGACCCTTTATATACAAAAATGTTGGGGTTTTTTTGGATATGAAAATTAAGAAGATATCCCTGATACCTGTTTTTAATGAGCTTATTACATGGTAGAGAAGGCAAATATATAAGCCATTAATTACAATAGAATAAAATAAGAGTCATAAGGATAAAACTATTGATGCCCTAGT
>NW_006347224.1:0-490 GCF_000327345.1 Myotis davidii
ATATTCTGCCTTCCCTGACTCTGCAGTAAGGTGCATTCAACTGGAGAATTTCTGCTTTGTACACTGTTTCATAATTAGTGGAATTCAGTGTGTAGCACATAATCAGTGATCAATGCTTGTGGACTAGCTAAAAGTACAAATAAGGCCAATACAATTGAACTATAGTAGTAGGGATTATCATTATTTTACAACAAATTCTCATGTACTTAGAATGTATGAAGGTTTAAAAATAGCTTGCATAAACCTGAAAATAATGTTCACACATTCTAACGTCATTTGTGAGCTATTTTCCAATGCCAGAGCATAACACATTCATTCATTCACAAAATCATTTGTAGAAGTTTCTATGATATGCCAGCCATAATACTAGAAGGCAATGAGTCACATTCTGAGTTAATAAAAAGGAGAATGATGTATAAAAATGATTCAATAATAATGTAAATATACTATAATGATGTGTAAGAAAAAAGTGCTAGGAGAACACAAAAAG
>NW_006347225.1:0-490 GCF_000327345.1 Myotis davidii
GAGCTCAAAAGGTTCACCATCACTGCCCTAGTACTTAATTTGATTACCTATTGATTTATATAATTCCATGAGGGCAATAAATGTCTACTTTGTTTACCATAGTATATGCAGTTCCCAATAGAGTGTCCATTAAAAAATTATTGAATGAGTGTATTTAATGTGTTAATTAAATCTAAACAAACTGTGTATTAACCATTATTCAATCTAGAATTCTAACTTGTCCACTTCAGTAAAAAGAACTTGATTCTATTATATTATGGCCTTTTCTGCAAATTTTTAAAATTATAATTATCAAGATGACCCACTGACTTTCATTGTCACTTCCTCTTTTTCACATATTTAAAAGTCTTTTTTTATTAGCAAAGAATAAAATGTGGCCTTCTAAGAACATTAAAAAGAATCACTAGTGCCCTGGCCAGTGTGGCTTAGTTGATTAAGCATCGTCCAGTACGCTGAAAGGTCACCAGTTCGATTCCCAGTCAGAGCACAT
>NW_006347226.1:0-490 GCF_000327345.1 Myotis davidii
AACAAGAAACTAAAGAACTTCTCTCCAGACCAGTAACATCAGGTCGGTCAGAAAAAGGGGATAATAAAGAATTATA
Organism: Myotis davidii; assembly: GCF_000327345.1. NCBI lineage: Eukaryota > Metazoa > Chordata > Mammalia > Chiroptera > Vespertilionidae > Myotis > Myotis davidii. Next base: position 77 of record NW_006347226.1, read on the forward strand.
TATTTCCATGCAAATAGCACCTACATCAATAAAGAAGACACAAATGACCAACACAGGCCCGGGGCCTTCATGGAGAAAATGACACAATGTCACTGAAGGAGAGAAATGAGCATCGATCCAGTCGCCGAGGGAAATGCGCAAAACGGAAGAACAAATACGTATATAGCAGCAGGCAAGGTAGTGTTGAGAAAAATCAAATAGCAAATAGAAAACTCGCATTAACGGAGTAAGAGGCCAGGAGACCAGTGCTGAGACCTGACGGGGCACACAGGTACATCTTGGGGGAAAGTGACGATGGTGACATTTCAATTCACAGGGACGAGAAAGCTTCATTGAACAAATTCTGCTGGAATAACTGCCCATCTGTCTAGAACAGAAAGCCAGATCGGCCGCCTCCTGCACGCCCCCTACTGG
>NW_006347227.1:0-490 GCF_000327345.1 Myotis davidii
TGCTTCGCTGACTGTCTGCACCTCCCAGCACCTGGGTTAGAACATTCATGTGGGCAGCTGTGCAGTACGAAACATTTAGAGCACAGGGTCAATGTTTCCCCTAGAAGAATAAACCTCTTTTGGTTGAAAATGAGAATCATTGAAATTCTCACAGGAATGTCACAACTTTGGAAGTTATTCTATAAAATCTGAAATCTCAAAAATGTGAGCTAGGAAGTAGCAAAAAGTAACCATAGTCACCAGAGAAAAAAGTCTTTCAATAGATGGACCTAAATTAGGCTGCAAATCAAAACAGGGTCTGGAGAAAGACAGAAAGAGACAACTTGATTCTTTCTATGTGTTCCAAGTGCCTCTACATCCTGAGATCAGAGCTAGACAGCAAGAGAGAACACCAGATGGCACAGTCAACAATGAGATCCTAGAAACGCAGAGGTCACATTTCAATGTTGGATGCATGCTGCTCATTAGGACAACAAACTCATCCCCTCCC
>NW_006347228.1:0-490 GCF_000327345.1 Myotis davidii
TTCTGATCTTAGCTTTCAGAAGGGGAATAATGATGATGATGAAAAATAGTAATAATGAGTCCTTGAGTTCTAGGTGGGGAAAGATTCACTCAATAGGCAGAATAAATGACTTAGCCTTCATTTCAAATATGAAGAAGGCATTCTTAGGTAGGTCTAGACTCACCGGAAAAATAAATTAGCCTATCTCAAATATCCCAACACAGCCCTGAGCAGATTTCATCATTAACCTTAAAGTACACAAAGCAATTTTGGTGACCACCTGAGAAAGTGACTTGAGCATTCCTGAGAGCATCATGGATCCGAAGGGACAGAGAAGCATCAGCGCTCCCTCTTACGGAGCAGTTTCGCCAGGGACCATCCCCCAGCTGTGTGTAAACTTAGCCTTTCTGGTTCCCGCTCCAGAAATCCCTCAGCAAACGCTGGATGGGTGGGATGCTGTGGCTGAGCAGTTCTTCTTTTTTTAAAATATAATTTTGTTGATTTCAGAGAG
>NW_006347229.1:0-490 GCF_000327345.1 Myotis davidii
TGCCTGGAACATAGCAAGCATTTTATAAATGTTTATTCAATTAAGCAATCCATCTACTCATCAGTATCCTTCGCTCTCACCTTGGCCTATACCTAGCTGAAACAGATCCCAAGGCAAAAGACAGCAAATTTTCCTGTTGCAAGCCCAGGGTATACATGGGTTTGCTTAAGCTGCTTAGGACTGTCCTGCTCATTCATGATCTGTTAAAATTACATCAATTTGAATATATACACCAATGATGAATAATTTAGTCCTTAGTACTCCAGTTTTTTTCTTCTACGAAGACATAAATATATACGCAGGCAGTTAACAGTTCAAAAATTACTGAATAAAATCAGTCTAAAAAATGCATTAAGAAAAAAAAGGATTCATCTGGTTTTAAGCATTAAATTTTTATCTCCACACAAGAGATTAACAGTTAAATGAAATACCCTAAGGCAAAAATTTCTTTCCCAGCTTCTTCACTAGAGAAAAAGAAAACTACAAAGAC
>NW_006347230.1:0-490 GCF_000327345.1 Myotis davidii
AAAAAAGTATGAGATATACGAGGGGTTAAAAAATATCTTGATTAAGGGAAGAATCAAGATTTATGAACAGGAAGCGAAGACCTGCCAATTATGTTCATAATAAGAGGTAACTACAAATATTTTAAGAAGCTAAGAAAGTACAGTTGAGTTGTGGGGTCTGTGTGATCAGGGAATTGGGTGACAATGAGAAAATCCTGACTGGGAACAAATTTAGGAAGGAAATAACTTATTGTTAGAAAATGACTTCCACCCCTTATCTCAACCAATTGAGTTAAAATAAAGTAAGATGCATGAAAGAACAACTATTTCCAAAGCCAGCACCCTCAGACATGTTTTGTAATATAGATAACCCCAACGGGAGCAGGCTATCTCGAGAAGGTGATGGTTCGTAATTTAGTCGGCTTTCAGTGAATGGCACTTTGTGTTTACCTTGCACTTTTTGCCGAGTTGCTCATAACATGCAGAAACTTGCTTCCTCACAGACGTGGCC
>NW_006347231.1:0-490 GCF_000327345.1 Myotis davidii
TAATAATCTGGCCACTCAGTGTATATTATGAATTATAAAAAATTTACACGAATTCAAATCACACAAAGTATGCTCTCAGTCTACAATGCGATCAAGTTAGAAACTGAAAAAGATTTCTGCAAAATCACTAAATATTTGGAAATTAAATAACATCTTTCTAAATAACCCCAGGGACAAAGATGAAATTAAAGGGGAAATTACAAAGTATCTTAAGCAGTACTTAGAATTTTATAGAAATAGAAAACAAAATAAGTAAAGTTGATAAACTTCTAGCCAGATCAGTGAGGAAAAAAGAAGGCAAATTACCAATGTCAGGAATAAGAAAGAAGAGAATATTATGAACACTTTCATACCAATATAAACTCATCAACTGGATGAAAAGGACAAATTCCTTGAAAGAAACAAAGCTCACCAAGGAAGAAATAGATACCCTGAATAACTTATAGCTAGTAAAGAAACTTAACCCTTTGAGTGCCAACCAATACCCTAG
>NW_006347232.1:0-490 GCF_000327345.1 Myotis davidii
ATAGACAGCTTTTTGTAAAATTTAAATGAAAAGGCAAAGAAACTAGAATAGCTGACATAATTTTGAAAAAAAGAATAAAGGGGAAGGAATCACTTTACCTGACTGATTATAGCCACAGTAATCAAACTGTGGTATTGGTGAAGAGATAAATAGATCAATGGAACAGAATAGAGAACTCAGAAATGCATCCATACATTTATGACCCACTGATTTTTGATAAAAATGCAAAAGTATTTCTATAAAGGAAATAGTATTTTCAACAAATGGTGCTTTAGTCAATGGATATGAATTGGCAACAAACAAACAAATACTACACTCTGCCCCAAACTAAAACAGAGCAAACAAAAGCTCAACCTAGATTCCTGCTCAAGATGCGATGTAGGAAGACCTTGAACCCATCTCCTCCCACACACACAACAGCTCTGTGGCTACATATGAAACAGTTTTCTCTGAAAACAAAAAACACAAACAAACAAACAAAACAAACAAA
>NW_006347233.1:0-490 GCF_000327345.1 Myotis davidii
TGGATTTTCTTTCTATCATGAGCAGAGAATCGCTGCTTTGTATGAGGTGAGAGAGAAAGAAGCTAAAGCAGCTGGTCTGAGATCCACTGACTCCCTTTGCCAAGCATGTGCTAATGGGTAACAGCAAAGAAGGCAGGTGAGCCAGTCTAATCTCCTTGCCAGCATGATAATTAGACCTGTTCTTAACCATTGAATGCTCTAAACAGGATGTGTCTGGTGAGGTAGTGCTCAGAAATTAAACCCATAACTTATAAATGTATGATGCATTGATCCTATAAAATGGCAGAGGCATTGAAAGGAAATCCTTGACAAATTCATTAAGAAAGTGGCATCAGCAAAAGTTAATGAGCTTCCAGGCTTTACCAGGCACTGTCTGTGGTGCTGGTTGCTCAGAAGTTAAGAGACATCTCTGTCTTCTTCAAATTTTTCACAATCTAAAAGGACTCAGAGACTATTATGTTAAGTGAAATGAGCCAATCTGAGAAAGACA
>NW_006347234.1:0-490 GCF_000327345.1 Myotis davidii
CCTCTCTCTCTTCCCACTTCCTCTCTCCTTCTGTGCGCCCCCAACAAGGGAGCCTTCTCCCTTCCCACCTAAATGAGAACACTGCAGCCTTTCCCGCGCCCCCAGCCATAGCGCCCAGAGGAGTCTTGAGGTGCCTCAGAAGCATGATTTTTCTCCTTTAGGTCCTTGCTTTACTTCACGCTCCCAGAGCTGTTCTTCTGGGATTAGGACCTCCTTCCTGCCAGCCACCTCTGGCCCCAGCTCTCAGGCCTTCTGGGCTCCTTTGCAGTCACAGACACTGATCTTCAGTCTTAAATGCTGATCATCTGGGGCTGAAGCTGAGACCACTGCAGTTCCAACGGGGTCTCCACCTCGGAATAAAACTAACCTGACAGACGCAAGGTTTTCCTCTTTAAAAAAACCCAAACAAACAAACACAAAAACATGTTTGCCAAAGAAGTACTCTTATCAATGCAAAAAATATGCAGATGTAGCCACTTGACAATTTCTA
>NW_006347235.1:0-490 GCF_000327345.1 Myotis davidii
TCAACCAACTGAGCCACACTGGCCAGGACAGTAACTGTTATTTTGAAAGTAATCAAGGCTTCACAGAAAGACTTTACACCCCAGCCCCCCAAAATCAAAGAAAGCAACAAAGAATTTAAGCCAGTGTGTCTGGGACTAAGCATCTTTACTTTTTGTATCATTAGGGCTTGGGAAACCTCTTCCACAGTTTCAGTGGAAGTATATTGGATTCCAAATCTTAACTGTATGGGAAGATTCAGTGTGTGATAATAGTTTAGATCTAGGATTCTACTGATGGTTCATCTCATAGGGGGAAGAGGAAGATAGATGCTTATTGCAAAATCTACAACAAATTTTGCCTGGCAGCAAGACATAAATATAAGGTAAGGATTTGAATTGACTTCCACTTTGAACAAATTCAGAAATTTATTTTTAAATGTAAACCCAATGATTAAAGTAGGTATGGTAGATTTGATTTTCACAGTCAATGTTAACCCTTAGATGAATTTTT
>NW_006347236.1:0-490 GCF_000327345.1 Myotis davidii
GAGATAGATTAGGGTGCAGGTCCCAGTCCAGCTGGCTGGGAGACAGAGATAGGTATCCTCAGGACCAGCTTTTATGTCCCAAGTCTCTCAACAAGATCGCTTTTGAGCCTTCACCAACCAGTTTCTTGGAGAAATCGTGCTGCTGCAACCCCTTGCTCCAGTCATGAGGAAGATATACAGTGTTCCAGATGACCACAGTCAAAGTCCATTCCCTTGTGATCTCGATGTCCCCCCCGGTAACTACAAAAGATACAACCTTCGTCCCTATTCCATAACACAAAAAGAATGGAATATTAGATCTGATCAAATAATTGAATGGATAAACCCTCCCCTGGGAACTGATCTTTGCACCACTTCACAACCAATATTCCTTAGACTACATTCCACTTGCTAAGACCCGTATCTTTCCCTTCAGGACTGGTCCAGAGAATTATCTGCCCAGAAAAAGCCCACTTATAGTCCTTTAAAATCTCTGACTCCCTGTCCCTGG
>NW_006347237.1:0-491 GCF_000327345.1 Myotis davidii
GCCCCCTGTTTAAAAAGTTTAAGGACCCCTGATGTAGACTCTTCCCCAAAAAGGATAACCAAGGGGACTCCCAAAACTAGCTGTGAAATACACAACATTCTCAGTCCGCCAAACTGATTTTCCCTGTGACAGAGAATGGAGGGTGTTCTTGTTCTCGTGACTATATAAAATAGTGCAATACACATTCTGAAGGCTGAGACTACTAAGGAGTTTAATCGGATGATTAATGCTCTCCTCTTGCTACACCAATAAAACCTTTGCTCACAGACTGATAACAATGGAGTCCGGTCATTTCGTGTTCTATGGATTATGCGGTGCCTAACGCTAGTAGTGCCTGCCTTCATGGCTGTTATCCTATTATAATGAATAAAAGCTGGAAATCTGACCCAAAATGTTTCCATTATTTGTTAGTTCACAAGAGGTGTCCAGAAAGGAGGAAGATTTTTGTTGGCACTATATCAGCGATTTTCAATCTTTTTCATCTCATGGCA
>NW_006347238.1:0-490 GCF_000327345.1 Myotis davidii
TTTAACAACAGTATCTAGCCATTTACAACAGCTATGTAGAAGGCATTATACTAAGTGAAATAAGCCACACAAGGAAAGACAAGCACTAGGTAGTATTAGTTTACCATGGAACCTAAATAAAAAGAGAAACCCATAGAAACAAAGTAGAAAGTGGTTGCCAGGGGCTTGGGAGTAAAAATAATGAGAAATTGGTAAAGGGGTACAAAAGTTCATCTATAACATGAACAAGTTCTGAGGAACTAATGTAGGATATGACGACTATAGTTGATAACACTGTACTGTGTAACTGAACTTGACATTTGCTAAGAAAGAACTTAATATTGTCCCAAACAGAATTAATATGTAAAGCGATAGGTGTATTAATTAACTAAGTGGAAGGTATTCTTTCACAATGTGTGTGCATATCAAATCCTCACAACATACACTTTAAATAGTTCACAAGTTTATTTGTCAATTGTATTATCTATATATATAAAAGGCTAATATGCAA
>NW_006347239.1:0-494 GCF_000327345.1 Myotis davidii
ACACACACACACATACAAAATAAAATAAACTGCACATTAAAAAATAGGGAAAAGTTGACATAAAAAGTCCAAAAAATAGTTGATAAATGCATCTGGATATTGGAGTTAGCAGAAAATAATTTCAAAATAATTATGGCTAACATGTAATAAAGAGGAAAGTATGGAAAACAGATGAACTATGAATTATCTTAGAGAATTATATAAAAATTGAATTTATATTTTAGAGTGGTAACATAAAATATTAAGTATTAATAGCTCATTGACTGTGCTTAACAGCAGACTCAATCAGCTGAAATTGAACACAGTGAAATTGAAGCAGGTTAATAGAAAATATGCAAACTTAAGCTGAGAGGGAATAATAAAAATGAGAGGAACAGAGCATAAATAAAATCACATAGTCACATGGCCGAAAGTCCTACCATAAGTTCAATAAAAATTTCAGAAGGAAGAGGGAGAGACTGGGACAAAATAAATATGTGAAAAGAAAACAATGG
>NW_006347240.1:0-491 GCF_000327345.1 Myotis davidii
AGTGAACAAAACAGACAAGATATACCCTCATAAATTTTAACATCCAGTGGGAAATTCAGAAAATAAACAATAAATATATAATAGAATGTTAGGAATTTATATCTTATACATTTGAAAAACAGGATAAAAGGCTAAAGAGAGACAGATAATTATTTTAAATAGGTTGTTGAGTAAGGACTATGGGAATAGAAAGTGTAAAAGGCCCTGAGATGGAATGTGTGGGACATTTTTAAAGATCAACTAAGAATACAATGTGTTAAGATACTAATTTTTAGGGGGTGGTTGTGGCGCTTTCCTTTGTGAGGGCAAGGCATATCTAAGAACACGTGATGGGACACTGTTTTCCAACTATAATACCTTTCCTCCCTCTACCGCTCTTAACTAAGGTATGAATGTCTCCTATAGAGGAATGCTGCCATAATGAGCCACTTTTATTAAGGTCACTATGTTGTATCATTCTTATGTATAAGGAAACCTAAGGTTGAGAACCA
>NW_006347241.1:0-491 GCF_000327345.1 Myotis davidii
AAACTCCCTGTCCTGTCTCTAAAATTCCTTTCAGGTCCTTTCAATATCAAGTTCAAATAATCCATAAATATTAGATTCTTACTCAAGCACAGTCATAACACAAAGATAATGTGCAGATAGAATAAGACTAACACAGGAAAAAATGAAAAACAGAGATTAGCTTTGCAGGTACAAGTGTTGCCACTATGAGTTGTGGTGAGAACAAATACAGGCAAGTAACATAAACTGAGTCCAAATGAAGACAATGAAAAACCCATCCAAAGGGGACTAGCAGACCAGCTCTAGGGCCAGACCTCTTGGGTTCTAATCTTGGCTCTGTCCCTTACATAGGGTGACCTCCAGCAAGTGTCTTTGTCTCTGAGTTTTTGATGGGCCTCCCTCATCTGAGGCTGTGAGGATAAATGAGAGCCCATGTCAAGCATTTAGCATCACAACCAGCATGGAATGTGCTCAGTAATTGTTCTTTTATTATTACACTAGAGGCCTGGTGC
>NW_006347242.1:0-491 GCF_000327345.1 Myotis davidii
TTGTATATTAGCCTTTTATTATATAGGATTTAGTATAAGAACAAATAAATATTTATTTATCTCTGAAGGGAGCTATTTTACCTCAATATAGGTGAAGGAAAGCTGAATTTTGAGCAATGACAAAAAACAGTAGGACCAAAGGACAGGAGAAGGGAGTGATTTTGTATTCAGTTCTGTTGAGGGATGTGACTTAAAGCTGCCTGACTCATGTAGCTAATTGTTTAGTGGTAAATGTGGAAAACAAGTGTCTCCGTGTGTGTTTGTGTAGTGTTACCATTTAATAAAAAGCTAAAGACTAGAGTAAAGCATCTTAGGTTAAAAAATAAAATGTTAGGCCCTGGCCAGTGTGGCTCAGTTTGTTCGAGCATTGTCCCATATACTGAAAGGTCATGGGGTCAATTCCCAGTTTCACACATACATAGGTTGCAGGTTCAGTCTCCTTGTTTGGGCTTGTACAAGAGGCAACCAATCAATGTTTTTCTCTCACATCA
>NW_006347243.1:0-491 GCF_000327345.1 Myotis davidii
TTTCTCTTTTATTAGTGTAGATGCCAAAATAATTTCTAAACTTTCGACAACTGCAAAAGTTTTCTTGGGCAATGATGTGAATTTTTCAGCAACCAATATTTTCTTGGTTCTTCAGAGCATCTGTGCACTGGAGGAAAGCCATGTTTTCAGTATGCTTGTGCGTTTGCAAACCAGCAAACAGAAACAGAAATAGCTAACTCAGAAAGTTAAATGGATTAAACACTTGCCAGAAGAACTCGCCTTTGAGTAGCTATCAAAGAGAATAACACTTTCTGTATTACTACAAACAAATAATAGCAACAACAAATAGTAAGTGTATTGAGTGCGTCCTGCAAATTAGAACTTCTAAGAGTTTATGAGCAGTACTCCACTTAAACTTTGCAATCATTCTATGAAGTAACTGTTCCTTTTTTCATCTTAGAAATAACAATGATGAAATTCAAAGATATCAACTCACTTGCCCAAAATCACACAGCTTATGTACTTCAGGT
>NW_006347244.1:0-491 GCF_000327345.1 Myotis davidii
ATTTTATTCTTTTAGATGCTATTGTAAATGGAATTGCTTTCTCAATTTCATTTGCAAATTAATCATTGCTTATGTGTAGAAATACAAATGACTTTTGTATCTTGCAAGTTTACTGAATTAGTTTATAGCTCTAGTAGCTTTCTTGTCGATTCCTTGGGATTTTCTACACATAGGAGCATGTTACCCGCAAAGAGAGACAGTTTTACTTTTTCCTATGAAGTCTAGTCACCTTGGCCTCCTCAGACTCCCAGCCCCATCTTCTCAACTCAGGGAGCCTGGCAGCCTCCACCTGGGTTCCCCCTTGCACTACAGCCTGAAAACCCTTTTCAGGGGGTAAACTGGGGCAATCATAGGATTCATGTTATTTCTTTCTCATCACTTGGAGATCACTGTACTTTCATTGCCTTAAAAATCACTGTTTAATATATTTTTGCCTTGTTTATTCCTTGTTTCAGGTGTTGTGATGGTTAATTTTATTTGTCAACTTGACT
>NW_006347245.1:0-491 GCF_000327345.1 Myotis davidii
TGAATGAATGAATGAATGAATCTCTTCGGTGATCCAGTCTTTCTCTCCAATGACGCTCCTCTCCTTTCTTCCCAGATACTCATCACTTGAGTGAGCTTCACTTTATCACCTCCCTTCTTTTAATTCATGAACTCTCTAGGATGTGCTCTTTGATTTAACCCATTCATTGTTTTTGATAATTTTTCAATGAACATATTTTTCATTTCCATATTTTCTATTTAGCTCTTTCATAAATCCACCCAAAAATGCCCTGTTTTTATATTATGGATTCTATTCCTCTGTCTCTTTAAATATTTAAAAGCAGCAACTTTAAAGCTCCTTTCACACAGCGCTATATTGTATATGTCTTTGGATGTCAAATGTTCTGTTTGGTGCATTTTCCTTCCCTTCTCATGTGCTCTGCTAGTTTGTTCTGCAAGCTCTGCCTTAGTGGCACTTGCCTCCTGCAAGAATCCCACATGTGCCCCGAGTTTTGGAGATGTTACTATTAG
>NW_006347246.1:0-491 GCF_000327345.1 Myotis davidii
CTGATAAGTTCCCAGTGCTCTAGCTGATGATTTCTCACTCCCTACTACCTCACTCACTGACCTCCCACCACCTCAAAGCCTGTACCCTATTCTTAGCTGAGATGTCCCAAACCACCATCACCTTGCCCCTCCCATACTCCTTTTATTGAAAGGGCCAGAATACTTGGGAAAATACATTAAGATAAAAGCAGATTTCCTCTTTGATGTAGTAAGATTAAGATGGAATTCCCCATTTTACTCTGAGGGATTAGTCCAAACCAATGAGCAGATTTTAAAATAAAAATTTAATGATATTTCCAGTAAAACTAGATGGTCTTTTAAAAGACAGCCTAATCTCAAGGCTTTTAGAAATAGTGAAGATGAAGCAAAGATATGGCAGGAATCAAGGAGACGAACCTATGATTGTGGACGTTGGACACTCTAGCCAAGTACGTTTTCCCAAGGTGAGAGACATACTCTGAAATATAAATTCAAAATCCCTCAGTCAATAA
>NW_006347247.1:0-491 GCF_000327345.1 Myotis davidii
TAACCAGTCCAGTATCCTGAGATTAAAGAATGATAGTAATGAGAATAATTTAGCACCTTAAAAACAAAGCTAAGACTATGTTATTAAGTTAATAATAATAATACATGAAACAATAAATACTGGAAATGTTACTAATTAAAATTTGCTATTAATTTATTTCTGACTTCACCTTCTAGCTCTTAATGCTTTATATTGTTAGTTGTATTTTTAAAGTAATTTCAGTGGCATTTCCTGCTAAAATAGCCTCATCTCCTATCTCGAGGTTATTGAGTTTGCCCCAACAATGTCCTGCAGAACAGAGAACTCATTCACAAAAGGGTTAGGCTTTTTCAGGTATTTCTCACTAGTATATATATATAAAAAGCCAACAAACAGAACACCAGAATGACCAGGACAACTGGAACGACCGGTTGCTATGATGCCCACTGTGGTTGGCCAACCGGCCTGATTGGGGGTGGGGCCAGCCAGTGGACCTTCTGTGGCTCCTCCCC
>NW_006347248.1:0-491 GCF_000327345.1 Myotis davidii
TGATTTGTGGTATATAGTAAGTTGAGAGCTGATTGGTATATAAAATGGTGTTCAGAAGAAGAGTTCCCTCTGGGTAGGTGAAGGGTCTAATGTGGTAAATTTCTGTAAGGCCTCCATGAGGTGGAAGAGGGAGAGAGCTGGGATTTCATCAGGGATCTGAATGATTTCATTAAGTTTGTCATAGTTGGCTTCTTATGGGAAGCCTTTGTGAGTATGGCAATGAGACAGGTGATCATATAGCTACAGAGCCAGTACCTGGAGAATTGACCTGAAAGTCCCATCTTGGGTCAGTTTGGGTGACTGTGTCAGTGCCAAACTGGGTTGGTTACCATGACCTGTCTATGGAGGGTGTCGACATAGTTCTGAGCTGCTAGACAGATGCACTTCTTTTCTTCTGGGGTGATAAAGGAGGACAGGATGACATAGATGTCATGTCAGGTTAGGTCTGAGGACTGAGTCAGGTATTTAGATTCCTTGGTGAAAGTGGTTGG
>NW_006347249.1:0-491 GCF_000327345.1 Myotis davidii
TTAATTAACTCACCCCTAATGTCTTGGCAGGGCTAGACTAAATGATTTTGTGGCCCTTATTTGGCCCTGGGGCTAGATGTTCCCCACCCCTACACTAGCGGTTCACCTGCTTATATTTGACTGTCTTATGAACCAAGACCACCCTATAAACCAAGAGTCTCAAACTTGATTACTTAAACACCTCTAAAATTATTCTTTTAATTATGTACCTCCTTACACACTTTTGACATTTAATCTTTTCTTCATAAGCCTGTAAAGCTGTAAAGAATACAACTTCTAGTAGATTGTAAATGCTGAAATTTTAAAATAAAAGCTACAACATCCTTTTAAGTATTTGCAATGTAACCTAAGTTGCACAGTGGTTTGAAAAACACCTATTGGGAGACCGTTGCCTATTCTCTTTGCTTCTGATCCTGGTGACAAAGATATCCTGAAGAAACTGGGCCCTTCATCACATAGGTGATCACACAAACCTGGCCCAGGTGTCAGAG
>NW_006347250.1:0-491 GCF_000327345.1 Myotis davidii
TTTGGTATTCTGCAGAATTTTAGTAATTAGTTTGTGTGTTCCATGAGATGAAAAGGTTGAAAATGGTTGCTTTAGGCCATGACTTTAAAGACAAGGAAAATGCAATACTGGGGTAGAGCAGATCGGATAAGCACATGTCCACACACATGCAAATTTAAGGAGGTGTCTATCTACGAGGATGAAGAGGGAGTTGGTTTATCTGGGCAGAGGGAAAGCCGTGAAAGAAAGAAAATAGCATTTCCAAGTATTTTTAATATGATCTGAAAGAATTTGTGAAAATGACATGCTCACTGAATGAAAGGCCACCAATTTGATAAAATAAGGAAAAAGAAAACAACTGAGAAGCATCCAGTGCCTAGAATATTCTGTACAAAAACTTGAAAGCCTCAGCAATCAATTAGGTTCTCTTCAGTTGGACTAAAATATGCCATTGTAATTTGCTGGCTGCTGAAATGTAAGAACATATTTTAAAAGTTGTATTTGAAAAAAAA
>NW_006347251.1:0-491 GCF_000327345.1 Myotis davidii
AAGGGGAATCAGTGTTTTCTGTTGGTTGTGCTTTGTTTCCGGATCCAGTAGCTAAAGCTGTAGAGCTACACTCCTGTGGCCCCAGGCAATAGACATTGCTTGCTTACAAGTCTGAGGCTGACCTGACATCTGCCAATCATGGAACAGCTGAGCAGACTGGACTCTCCTCCCCGTGTCTCTACTCCTCCAGCAGCTGGCCTAGGCGTGTTCTCTGAGTAATGGACGAGGCACAAGAGCAAGCCAACCCATGGCACCAGTGTCACACTCACCACCATCCCACTGCTTCAAAGCAAATCCCATGGCTGAGCTCAGAGTCAGGGGGAAAGGGAGAGACAAAGGAACATAGAAAGAAAAAGGGGTATAGATACAGGAAGGGGTGAAGAACTGGGAACATTATCGCATTCACTCTCACTACTGGATCAGGAGTTGGTACGTTATGGGCCACAGGCTGAAGCTGGCTCACCATCTGTTTTTGTAAATAAAGTTTTATT
>NW_006347252.1:0-491 GCF_000327345.1 Myotis davidii
GTCCTAGGAAGACAGAGCAACAAAATTGGGTTCACGTGGGATCAGCATCCCACACACTCGGAGTTGCTCAGTGGTTTTCCCAGTTGTCCCTCTGCTCACGGAGACAGGACAGCAGGCTTTGCTGCCTTCCCTGCCTCCCTCAGACACAGTGAGCAGTAATTCACACCCGGATCTTCGGGGCTACCGGTCCTTCCCAGGGAGAAACACCGCCGTGAGCAAGAGGAAGGTGTGCAAGCTGGGTGTCCTTTCTCCAGAACCCCACTTTAGAGCAGGGGGCTTAAGTGTTGCTAAGATAAGAATAGAGACCGTCCAAGAGTTTCCTAAGCAACATCCATTCTGAAGCCTTGTGCCTGGGGCTCATTTCCTGTGCATCGATCGCAAAGCTGTCGAATCGGTGTCCGAGGCTGAAAACAAACGTTTTATCGTTTGGGTTTCTATGTAATTGTTCTCTCCAGGAGGAGGGGGGTCTGGGGGGCGTTCGTGTGAGGGAC
>NW_006347253.1:0-491 GCF_000327345.1 Myotis davidii
TGAGGTACGTGCCCTTGACCGGGAATCGAACCCACAACCTTTTTGGTCTGTGGGTCAACACTCTAACCACTGAGCTAAATCAGCCAGGACCTGTTTTATACTTTTTTGGGTATGTACTGGGGGAACCCTCATGACTTACCAATAGCATCAGGAAGATTTTGAGGTTGATACCATTATTTTACCCATAAGAGTTCAGAGGAAGCTAAAAACCCATTCAGGATCCCTCTGTGTCTCCCGTACAGTTTCTTACAAATCAGCTCTGCTTATTCCCCGTTTTGACTTGGGGACGTTCAGATACTTCTACCTGTGCATGTTTACTCTAAACTTGGAGACAGGAAAGTAGCTTGTATAAAAGGCTTCTCCTAATAGTGGAACCTGAATTCAAAGAAGGAAAATCAAACTGTAGTCTTTTCAGCTTTTCTCAAATCACCTTTCTGTCTAGCAGACTTTAGTCCTCTTTTTCTTTTCTTTTTAATATGTTTTTATTGATT
>NW_006347254.1:0-491 GCF_000327345.1 Myotis davidii
CAATGAATAAATGAAAGCTGCCTTCATTGGGATTAAGTTTTCATGGGATATAGACATAATACAAAATATAAACTTCCCTGCTGCAGCAATGGATTTATGATATCTTCCCACAGCTTTTTCTTAGTCCTTGCATGGAGCAGAAGCATGCACGGAGATCTGATTTAACAAAGAACCCCATAATCAGCGCTTATAGAAAGGAGGAACTGACGGTTCTATATAGAGATTAAACCAGAGTATTTGGTTTTTGTAGACAGTGTGCTCTTCAACCAAAGCAATAAAATAATACCACAGAAAATTATCAAAAAGCCTATCACAAATAGAAAGATGTAGGATGATATCTGTGTCTCAGACTTCAACTCTGAATCTCTGGTTCTTTTACCAAAAGTAGGAAACAGAGCTAAGAGTCACACCCCATGTCAGTAATAAGTATGTGCACAGTAACCCTTGGGGGCAGATGTGATGGTGGTGTTACTGTCAGAAAACCCGTGTTA
>NW_006347255.1:0-490 GCF_000327345.1 Myotis davidii
AACATGAGGAACTGTATTAAAGAGTCGCGACATCAGGAAGGTTGAGAACCACTGTTCTAGAGGCAGAGGCGGAGGTTAGGGTATTCACAGGTGATGAGAGTGAGCCGAGAAGTAGTAAGGAAATACCGGAAGTGATGTGGTGCTGTGACTTTGCCTGCTTGGCTACTGCTTTAGTGTGAGCTGCAAAAAGGCACAAGGAGCTGTTCCTCAGGTGTGTTTGCTGAGCTTGTGAGCTGGTCTGGGCAGTTTGTAAGGAGAAAATACACCTTGAAGTACTCCATTGAGGAGAAAAATTGGGGGGGATGTGGTATACCAGCCACTGTTCTCTCTGATTTCTTATTTGCATTAATCAAAGCACAAAATGGGAAGCTAACATTACAGATTCCATCTTCTTGCCCTTCAGAGGTTGGATGAAAAGCCAAATTGCATACCCTCCACTCGGACACTGCAAATCTAGAGGTGGGTGGGTGATTTGTCTCATGTAGGCCCT
>NW_006347256.1:0-491 GCF_000327345.1 Myotis davidii
AAATATCCTTGCGTGAGGATTAACAAAACAAAGTACCCAATTATATGATGTTTACAAGAAAATCACTTCAAACTCAACTACATAGATCGAAAGTAAAAGGATAAAAAGATATACCATGCAAACAGTAACTTTTTTTAAAAAGCAGGTGTATTCAATACATACACATACCTTAGATAAAGTCGACTTCAGAGCAAAGAAAATTACTAGAGACAAAGAGGGATACTACATAATGATAAAAAGATCAACTAACCAGGAAGAGATATCTATCCTAAATGTATATACACCAAACAACAGTCTCTTAAGTATGAAGCTCAAAGGAGAAGTAGACAAATCCACAATTATAGCTGAGGACTTCTATCCGTTGATGAGGGCTGGTCAAAGTACTAGACAGAAAATCAGAAAGAATTAGAAGAAGTGAACAACAAATTCAACCAATACAATCTAACTGATATTAGGTCATTCTACCCAATGACAGAAATACTTTTTTTTTT
>NW_006347257.1:0-491 GCF_000327345.1 Myotis davidii
GTAACAGAATTCATTCACATATACTATCTCATTTAATCAAGCAGCATTCCCTGAAGTAGATGTTATTAACTCTGTTTTATTGATGAGCTGACTGTGGCTCAGATAGGTCCTAATTCACACAGCACGTGAGGAATCTAATGCGATTTCCAAAGTCACCATTTGGCTTTCTTAGGAGAAAACACAATGGCAGAGTCTCATGGGCCTGAAAGTACTTCTGACTATGGGAGTCTGGGCAGCCCTGGGTGCAGGGATGGGAGTAGCTCTCTTGTGAGCTCAGGCTGAAGTTCAATTGATCTCTGCAACCAAAGGGACAGAGCTGGTCGTGAAGGCCCCAGAGGGCCAGCACTGGGAATGGGGCTCAACCAGATAGCCCCATTTCTCAGGCATTTCACCAGGGATGGCATCCTGGGAGCAGGACCCATTTTTCTTTCCTTCTTGCCAAGTGAAAATGCTTGGTGATAATATAATGAACAACATAAACTGATGAACAA
>NW_006347258.1:0-491 GCF_000327345.1 Myotis davidii
GTAACGAAAGATGTTAATGGATTACATGTTTGAGCCTCTTTGAATGGAGTAAGTTTTCTCCATTCAGATGTCTGGTTTTTGGGTTGTGTGGTTTTCTTACCATGTGAAAGTACAGGTGGGACTGGAAGGTTGCACTTGAAGGTTTTTTGAACTGCATCCTTAGCCACTGTCAGGGTTCTGTCCTCCGTATCAGATGGGGAAGCAGAATTCCTTCATCAGTAGAGCACAGGTGCCCTGGCCGATGTGTCTAAGTGGTTAGAGCATTGCCTTATTTACCAAAGGGTCGAGAGTTCAATTCCTGGTCAATACCTGGGTTGTAGGTTAGATCCCCGTTCCCAGTCAGGGCATGTGCAGGAGACAATCAATTGATGTCTCTCTCACACTTATGTACATTTATGTTTCTCTCTCTGTCTCTCTCCCCCTCCCTCTCTTCTTTCCACTCTCTCTAAAAATCAGTAGAAAAAAGTATCCTCGGGTGAGGATTAACAACA
>NW_006347259.1:0-491 GCF_000327345.1 Myotis davidii
TTAATTCCCTTAATTCATTTGACCAGGTAAGTCCCCTCCCCCAAAACTAATCTTTGAAAGTGCTATTCTCTGATACCCAACAATGAAATAGCTTATATGGTTGCCTTTAAGCATGTCATTTTCCTATTCAATAGTAATAGAGGAAAGCGACTAACAAATCTCAGGTGTGACGCAGTTATTGTGTGCAGCTCAAAATAGTTCGCTCCCCTTCCTTTCCCTGTAGGATTGCCTTGTAAAGTCATAGCTACTTAAACAAAAAAATCCATGATTGTTCAAATACTCTCCTTCTTACAGTTGTTCATACTATATGCCCTATAAAATTTGCATTCCTAAAGGCTTGTTAAAATGTTGAACTGGTTTTCATCAAATATCCCATAAATGAGGAGTCTAATGTTATGGTATCATTTGTCATATTTTAAAAGCAGACAATCTCTTCATTGCAGTTTCAGTTTCTCAAAAAAGGAACATTACTTGATAATAGTTACCTTTTC
>NW_006347260.1:0-491 GCF_000327345.1 Myotis davidii
ATCCAATCCTCTTCCTCGGCAGTCTGCTAGGTCACACAAAAAATAGAAGCTACCAGGCAAGGGTGGCCCAGAGAGCACCCAAGCTGCTTCTGCTATACTCTCCCCGCCCTAAACTTACCAGCAACTGCACCTCTATTTACCTCTTTCTCTACAGAATTAGCAGTGTCCTCCTATAAAGGCAAGTACACCAAGTGCTCTCTAGGCTGCCCTTCTCCAGGGGGCTTGCCCCTCGGTACCAATTATCTCCCACATCTCCTCCATGCAGCGCCACAGAAACATGCTCAAGCTCTTCTCACTCGGAAAAGACATCTCTAGAATCCTCTCACTACTGCCACAGCCACGGCTTGTTCCTTGTCTTCCCTGCTAAACTTACGGAAAGAGGAGTCCACCTTTGCTGACTTACTACTTCCACATCCTCCCCTCTGGCTCCGGGGGATTCCAGTGGTTTAAAGCCGCGCTCACCAACTTTTCGGACCTCACGGACCACCAGT
>NW_006347261.1:0-491 GCF_000327345.1 Myotis davidii
ACAATAGGGTGGTGAAGGCCTGGGGTGGGGTGGCCTAGAAGGGGTCAATAGGGGAAGATAGGGTACAAATGTAATAGTTTTCAACTATAAAGATTTAACTTAATAAAAAAAGGAACTCTCCCATTTTACAAATCATATTAGAGATGGTACTACAATCTACTTCAGTGTCTCAACATATTTCATACAGCCAATATTGATTACAAATGTATTATGCATTTGTAACTGCAGAAATCATAAGAGAATTCCAAATTTATTACTTGTTGTTTAAAGTACTTATATCCACAAGAAAATGTTTTCAAATATTAGAATTCAATTTGGCTTTGAACCAGTGTGTTTCTGTACCTGATTATCTATAAGTCAGGCAATCATTCATTTGGAGTCTGAGCTACTGTTCAAAGTATCATTACCTGTGAAGTCTATTCATGTAACAATATGTTATCTCTGGTTACTAAAGGTATGATATGAAAATCTGAAAACTCATAAACTGCATT
>NW_006347262.1:0-491 GCF_000327345.1 Myotis davidii
AGAAAACAAATAGGAGATCTAAAATAATCCAGGCAAGATATGCGAGGGCCTGAAAATAGACACCGGCAATAGGAATTTGAAGGTGATAAATGATAATAAAAGGCATACAAAAGCAGAAATATAGGATTTCCTGAATTATCAGCCAGAAAAGGATGAAAGAGTGGGTGTTGTTATTACATTGAGATTGAGGAAGAAAAGTAGAAGAGGTGGTCAGAACTGTAATTCAAGAAGAAAGTATTTTATATTATGAAGACTTTAGTTTTCATTTTTATTACACAAAAGACACTACAGAGGCCTTGATTTAAAAAGGAAAACACTTTGCATTATGGTTAAAACAGTTTGGCTGTCTGTTATATTCAGAACAGACCATGGAAGATAAAAGTAAAAGCAAGGTGCCATATTCTGAGGAATTACAGTAATTAAAGGGGAAAAGAATAGTGGCTATGACCAGGTGGTATCACTGGAGAGGGTGAGATGGACTTGTATTCAAG
>NW_006347263.1:0-491 GCF_000327345.1 Myotis davidii
ACCCACAGGTTGAGAACCGCTGCTCTATGGCATGGGTAGTCAAGTGTCTTCATTTATTTGCCCTTCTATTCCTGTCTCCTTGTTTATCTCCATGTCATTTTTGTTTTCAGTTGACATGTGGTCAGTAGGGTGCATCATGGGAGAAATGATAAAAGGTGCAGTGCTGTTTCCTGGCACTGATCGTATCCTTCTTAGCAGCCAGTGTTTTCTGTGGGTGTTATTCTCAATCAATTTCCTTTGGTTTGAATATAGTATTGCTGATGGGATACATTCGCTGCCCGTACAGGGCTTCTATGAGACTCCAATGTCAAATATTTACCAGCTAGCATCATGGTACAGTAACCGTGTCTCTGAGCAAAATCTTATGTAGATAATATAGTATCAGATATGAAACATGAGCATGGTGTCAAAAGGTCTGTCTTAATTCAGTTCTGTGAAACTAATAACAGTGATATACGCTTTTCTATTGATTTTTGTTGTAGATTTGATTT
>NW_006347264.1:0-491 GCF_000327345.1 Myotis davidii
AGTTGCTTAGGTGGGGCATGGCCAAAAAAAGGTGAACCACTGGTCTAACCAATTTAAGCTACCCAGCCAGAGCTTTTTTTCTTGCCTTCTGAGTACCTGGCTTGGTTGTTAACAAGACAAAATGTTGAGCTTATATTACAAAAATTAAATTTTGAGCACTGTGCTCAGTCTTTAGAGACATACTATTGCAGCCAAACCTAAAAGGGAAAATAACACATCTTTACTGAAAACCCATCAATAGATGAGCAGAATGATGGTTGAGGAAAAAGAAATTACATAATCTCTGACTGGATTTTTATATGTGTAGCAAAGTTCTGGTGGTTTACAGAGCCCTGACAGTAGCTCTAGAAAAGAGAGAAAGGTGTCCAGAATACAAAGACTTCTGAGGGAGACAAGTACTCTTTGCCTTTATTGAGGTACAGTATTTTATTTAAACACATAGCATGATTTATTTTATTGCCCGTGGTCGGCAAGCTCATTAGTCAACAGAG
>NW_006347265.1:0-491 GCF_000327345.1 Myotis davidii
ACAAAAAAAAACAGAAAGAGGGATTATACAGGACTGAAATTTCTCTAGCAAGAGATGTCACTTCTAAATTTGAGAGTTGGATTTTACAAAGTATGTCGGTCAAGTTATTCAAGGGCATTATCTGCTGAGTGTTAAAGTAGTGACAACAGCACGTAAATTAGTCTTTATGAGTGCAGATAGAAGTAAATTGAAGGTACTCCTTTAGGAATGCTTCACATTTTAAGGAGTGGCCATGATGATTAAATAACTAATGGGCAAATTATGCTTTGCTGTTGTTTGTATTCAAATCTAGTTAAAAGATGGTTAATTTTTTAAGTTAATTTTGTCAATCTGCTCAGAACATTAAAGCAGCACTTAAATTTCTCAGAATGCCTTTAAAAACACTTGGTGTGGTTTTAATGAACATCTGTTGCTGGGGCCTCAGAGGTGCTGCCTTCCCCGGAACCGCAGTGCATTTAGCCCACAGTTCTCTCTCTAGGAGATAGTTCTTG
>NW_006347266.1:0-491 GCF_000327345.1 Myotis davidii
CTTAGCTATACAGGATGTGGCAAAAGTAGGCTTACAGTTGCTCATATGAAAAATAATACAATCAATAAATAATAATACAAGAGTAAACCCTATGCTTCACATACTCACATCTGTAATCTACTTTTGCCTCAACCTGTATATTAAGAGATAGATTTGCTATTTCAATGTTTTCTGAAGAAAATTAAGTCAAACAACTAGGGGTATCAAGTGAAAATGCTGTGCTGAAGATTTATTTTCTATATTATATCTGATAAATAGGATACCAGTTTGAAGTAACCCTAGAAATCTAACTTTATTCATTTTTCCATTTGAATGATGCCTATGACCTGCTGCATTTTATATCAGATTTTAATTCCTGTGCTTTTTCTCCCCACAAAATTAGAAAAACAATACTAAACATGGACTTCTCCAAGAAGAGAGGTATAAATGTGTGTGTGTTTGTCTGAAAGAAAGAGTTTGAGATATAGAGAGAAAGAGACAGAAAACACAGA
>NW_006347267.1:0-491 GCF_000327345.1 Myotis davidii
TACCATGTTTCTCTATTATTAGATTGGATTATCAGAGTCATTGCCGATATCCCTAGTAAGGCTGTACATCATTTAGGTAGAAATTTCATATATAGTTGTCAGTTTAACAATGCAGGGGTTAGGGACACCCATTCCCCATGTATTCAAAATAAATGTATAAATTTGACTTCCTAAAAACATAATTAATAATAGCCTAATATTGACCAGAAGCCTTGCCAATAACATAGTCAATGGACACATATTTTCTATGTTATATGTATTATTTACTGTACTCTTATAATAAAGTAAGCAAAAGAATAATATTAAGAAAATCATGAGAAAGAGAAAACATTTTGCAGTACTTATTGAAAAAATATGCATAACAGTGGACCCATGCAGCTCAAACCCCTGTTGTTCAGGGGTCAACTGCATTTGGCTCACCATTGTCTTACCATCATTATCTCAGTGTGAGGAACATTGTAAGTGATGAGTAAATGATAGCAATAATGATA
>NW_006347268.1:0-493 GCF_000327345.1 Myotis davidii
AGAGCAATGATGAAATTGTCCAAGAACTTGTTACTTCTATCCGGAGCAGAGTTCCAGGTAATAAATAATCTCTGGCAACTGTATATAATGGAACTTTTAGGAGTAAACTCAGAGAGCTGAGTGATAGCAGGTGTCCAAATTGCTTATTATGCAGACTTGTCTTTACATAGAAAGCTATTGTGATGTGGCACAGTCCATTCATAGACTAGAGGCCTGCAGCACCTCAACTGCCAGAAGCATAAGGAGCAAGTTGGTTTCTAGCCCCTGTAACTTTCATCAGACTTTTTTCTGAGCTTCCTAATGTCTCTAGAGCTGTGCTGTCCAAGAAAGTAGCCGCTAGCCACACGTAGCTACTTACACTTAAAATTAAATTTAAAGTTATTCTTTTCTTGGTGGCACCAGTGGCATTTCAAGTGCCCCCATATTGGATAATAAAGATCATTTCCATTATCATAAAAGGTTCTATTGGACAGCCCTGCTCTAGAATCCATGT
>NW_006347269.1:0-491 GCF_000327345.1 Myotis davidii
TTTTTAAGGCTTCCAGTTCATTTGTCCTTGGTTGCCACTGAGGTTGAAGGGAAAAGGCACAGAGCATTTTAAGAGGAGAAATGGCTTTGTTGCTTTGCGACACTGGAATGGAAAATCCTCAGCCAAGCACAGAAATTTGGACACTGTCCTTCAACAAAAAGGAGACTCCCTGTGGGATCCCTTGAAATTTGGAATGGGCCAGCCCGTGGGCCCACCCAGTATCCATGCTGTTCCTCAACCCCCTTCTGATTTGAGGTCGTAGCAGTTAATGTGGAATTTTTTGTCTTATAGCTGGAGAATTTGGGGGTTATTTCTGAAAGTATGATAGCTTTCACAGTTTTTAAAATGTACTCTCTTGTCCCTTAGGCTTCCTTGATCACTCATAGTGTGTTCATTGAAGCTTCCAATCAAGTCCTATTTAATTGTTTATTATCTTTTAAATCCTCACCCAAGGGCATGTTCATTGATTTGAGAGAGAGAGAGGAAGGGGG
>NW_006347270.1:0-491 GCF_000327345.1 Myotis davidii
TGCTACCCTCATCATTCATACCATTTAGAGATGAGATAAAAATCATCCTGGGTCCTCACTGCTACTTGTAGATCGTCTTCTAGAATAAACAAACAAAAATAATTAATTTAATGTGTTTGCATACTACAATTACAACCTCTCCTTATTGTACACCTTAGGTCAAATTTATGAAGATTTTTTAGCTCTAGAATCACAATTGGTTCATTTTATGGATTCTTATAATTTATGGTGATTCTAATATTTGTTTGGATTACATTTCAGTATGTTGGTTTCTCAGCTGACTGATATTTTCTCTTTTAATAAACTTTCTCCATTTAGCTGCTCACGCAAATTATCATCCCTTATCATTTGTTATTAAGAGCAAAGTTAATGCTTTCATGTTCTCAATTTCCTTCAACACAGTTTCTCCTCTCTCACTGTCTAACTCTTCTCAATATCTTTTCTGACTGATCCTCATCTTCTTGACCCCCTAGATACCAGAATATCCAGAG
>NW_006347271.1:0-491 GCF_000327345.1 Myotis davidii
CCAGGGCTCTGACACCATTCTTGGTAAGCAGGTACATTGGCAAGTGATCTCCAGGAATAAAAGCAAACGCTTCTGTTTATGTCTTTGAAGCTTGTAGAAAACCCTGACTCATGGGAGGCATTTATACCATCACTCAGTCCCTTCTTATAATTCTCTGCATTGTCCTCTGCTATTACTTACAAACTAGTGATTTTTATTTCCATATTTCACATACCCACCTTTTCCAGAGTCTTACACCTGCTTCCCTCTACCTGAACGTCCCATACTGCAAACCCAATATTCCCCAAACTGAGCTTACATTTTCCCTCTCCTGATCCACAAAGTTACTTCGAAATCCTATATTTTATTTTACTATGATTTTTGCTGTTGACAGTATTACAGATATCCTCCATATCCCCCCACTTTGCCCCTGAAGTGCCATATTGGGAAGTCATGTTGACTTGACTCTCTTTTCCTTCTGTGTCACCCCGCCATCATGACATCCCATTAAT
>NW_006347272.1:0-491 GCF_000327345.1 Myotis davidii
GGGTTTCATCATTTTAGTGACTCACCTGTTCTTGGGTGTGTTGCGTGGGCAGAGTTTTTAGAGCTTTGTGTGGTAGCATCTCTAGAGGTGGTGTATTTCCTGAATGTCTGGTAGTGTCGCTTCTGTATTATTGTTGAAGGTTTTTATGATGTATGAAACTTGTCTTTTTCATAGATACATGAGTGGTTATATTAGTTGGAGTAATGCCTGTTTTCATTTGTAAGCAGTTCAGTATGGACAGAAGGCAAGACTTCTGATTTACTGCCTTGATCAGTTCTAGTTTTTCCTTTTATTTTCTTCGAGGATTAGGATTTGCTTTCAATTTTATGGACCTTAGCTCCAGGTTAGATTTGCAGAATGGAGAGCTTATATTCATGTACTGCAAACAGTGATGCGATTCAGCATTGATGTCATATTGAGTTATGGAAATGATAGAAGCTCCATACAGAGGAGAAAACGCAAGGGCGGGGCTGTCCTTCCAGGACTGACTC
>NW_006347273.1:0-491 GCF_000327345.1 Myotis davidii
ATTCCTGCTCCACCCCTGAAATTCTTTTCTACTGCATTTAAACATTGGTTGCCCATTAACTCAGCCTTTTTTTAATGTATTTAGAGGCCCTGGGCTCTAGTGAAATCTTATAAAACTGTTTATAATATATTCCACAGTGGAGAAAGAGCAAACTGACCAATGCCCCATGCCTTCACTCCCACCTCTGGCTTTGCACCCTTCTGGCTAGAACTTTCTACAAAAACAGTGAAACTCTATTTCAGTGTTAACTGCTCTTGAGAACAGGCACAATACATGACCACCTTAGAGGATAACCAATTACAGATGTACTGTAGAGCATTTTGTAGGAAGGCATAGGATTTATATTCAGGGGATAATCTTGGCATATACTATATGCCAGGTACTAACTATTCTCTGTCTCTATGGATGATGCAAAGATGAATAGAACACAGTTATGTCTTCAAGGGGCTTACAATCATGTAAGGGATGTGAAATATTACAAGCAACTATAA
>NW_006347274.1:0-491 GCF_000327345.1 Myotis davidii
TGGGTTTGATCCCTGGTTGGGGTGAGTGTGGAGGTAACATAGATGTTTCTCTGTCTCTTTTTCTCTCTCTGTCTCTCTTCTCCTCTCTAAAAATCAATAAATATATCTTTTTGAAATCAGGCTCACTACCTTTACATTTTTTAGATTGGCCTAGTCAGTTGTAGAGATAAGTAAAAGCTAAAAGAACCTCAACATTTGGTTGAAATCCGGCCGGATCTTCAACCTTGCATGTTTATTTTTGCCTCTAGTCTAGCATCCACTAGCCCTTCTATAAATAAGCAATCACAGTTAGTCAGATATTTATACCTCAATAGAATAGGTATACGCAGAGTCATGACTCATGTACCAGTAAGCACCTATCAAAGATTGAGAAGGTCTAAGTGAATCAGCATCAGCAGGCATTCTTGCAATTGGGACTATTGCTCAATATAAGAAAATTAGCCTTTTCTTATTTTTTCAATAAATTTTTATTGATTTCAGAGAGGAAGGGA
>NW_006347275.1:0-491 GCF_000327345.1 Myotis davidii
CTCATTTTTTTTCTACTCAGTATAATTATTTTGTGATTCACGCATGATGTGGCATGTGTCAATAGTTTATTCCCTTTTATTACTAAGTAGTATTCTGCTGGATGGCTGTCTCACAGGTTACCCGTCCACATATTGAAGGGCATTTGGGTTGTTTCCAGTTTGTTACTATTATGACTAAAGTTGCTATAAACATTTGTGTGTAAAATGTTTGGACATATATTTCCATACATTTGTATGGACATATATTTCCTTTTCTCTTTGGTACATATCTTGGGGATGGAATAGCTTGAGCATATGGTAGATAAAAGGGTGTGGTTTTTTTTGTTTGTTTTTTTTAAGGAAACTGCCAAACTGTTTCCAACATGGTTGCACTGTTTTGCCTTCCCACCAGCAGCATCGGAGCGTTCCAGCTTTTCTGCATTCCTGACAACAGTTGGTATGTCATCTTTTCCCTGTAGTCATTCTAATACAGTGATGGCGAACCTTTTGAG
>NW_006347276.1:0-491 GCF_000327345.1 Myotis davidii
CCTATTATTAATAACTAGCTAATTACAATGGTACCATTATCATATCTCACATAAGAAAGAGATGGGCAAGTATTATATGAGTACAGAAGCAGTGACCCAATCATGTCCATAGGAGCCAGTCTCTACATGAAACTTTTTCCATCCAATGTTCTCTTTCTCAGATATGTAAAAGGTTAAGGAAAGGGATGTTTTCTTCAAGGGCTAAAAAACTAGTGGGAGTTATATGTGATGCCTGTCACATAGTTCTAAACTTTCACTCATGCTTTATAAAATAACCTATTACTTAATCTTTTATTTGGCAAGGAGAAGAGTCTTTCCTTGAGCTTCAGCTGAGAATTCCCAAGAAAACTTCTTTTAGGAACAATAGATCAAAGTTGCAGAGTGACCAATTTTGGTTTCCTATAATAGCAATTTTTCCAGGATGTATTGACTCTAGAGAGGTGATTTTCAGTGTTGCCTGAATTTAGAATTACTTGGAAACTGCTAAAAAA
>NW_006347277.1:0-491 GCF_000327345.1 Myotis davidii
TGAGGTCGTTTTCAAAAATGAATGGGGCAAATGCCGATCAGCGGAGCATCAGTCATAGCGTAAATATATGGCAAGAAATGATAGAACTGATAGTTGGTTCTAAATTAAATTGCTAGATTTCTTTTCCTGCTTCTATTAAAATTATTCTTGTGTGTGATTCTGAACTCTAGTATAGGAGGGCACAGTGAAAAGCTTTAAGAATCACAAAATGTACTTCTATTACCAACTTTAGTTCTATAGAGGAGTTGAAACAGTCAAGCTGTTTTGAGTTTTTTTCAGATAGCTGCCTCCATTAACTCTCAAGAATACGTTTATACCACTGTTTCTTGATTTCTTAATTTTAGGCACAAATTACTGGTTGTCAAGACTGATGAAGATTTAGTTTATAGCACTTTCCACATTGCTCACGCCCTCTTCCTAGGATCATAATGTCACTACTTTTGATTCCTTTATGGGCTTTCTTTACAATGTCAAATAATATATTTTCACTT
>NW_006347278.1:0-491 GCF_000327345.1 Myotis davidii
TGCAGCCAAGGTTGAGAACCACTGTGTTAGAGTGTTGTGTATAGTCCTTTCCCACACCCCCCTTTCTGCTGCTCCTAAACAAATGGAGTTTGTCACCTACAGAACATCCTACGTAGCTGTCTACCCAAATGCACAGTGTTCACAACAGTCTTGCCACTCCTGTGAGACTCATTCTGTTGCTTCTGTACTTTTCTAGGAATTCCCTGCACCTGTCCAAAATCCTGTCTCCCCAAACATATCACAATATTATATGTTCTTGGGGACCCTACTCTCCTCTGCTCTTGCAGAAATGCTATGAGATTTACAAAATTCATTTGGTTTTACCTGTTTTACCTTGAACTCTTTCCAGAATTCCAGACCAGAAACCTTTAAAATCTCAGGGACAGAAAGTCTTACTCAAAAATAATCATTTTTACCAAAAAAATATATTCTCTTTGCCTGGATCTTTTCTGTTTCTCCTCACTCTTTCTACCTTCATCTTAAAAAAAAAA
>NW_006347279.1:0-491 GCF_000327345.1 Myotis davidii
CGTTCTTTTTTCAGTGTATTTTTAGTTTGGAAGAAATTGGTTTCCCTTCTATGCTTTGTATGTTTCTATTCATATGTCTGGCATGACCAGATGATTTATTAAACTTGTTTTTATTCATATAAAATAATCATCGCTCTGGGGGGAAAAAAAGTGAGTCAATAAAGTGCTCATACATCTGGACTTCTAGCCAGAGATTGAGATGCAGTCTGTCTAATGAACAATCAATGAGTTGGAAGCCATTTTAGGTAAAATAAAGCTTAACCTTGAAAATCTAAACATTTCTCTTTTACTGGTATAAGTCACTGATTGGAAGGATCTTTGCAATCAAAATAAATCCAGGCAAATCCATGGAACAGGAATTTGATTTAATTAAACCAAAAGCTGCTCATCTGTGTAACGTCTAGCTCGTAAATGAGAAAATTAAACGAACTGATCCCTTAAGTCCTACTCTGTTCTGATTCTTCTTGATGTTCAACTCAAGGTTTTTTGCT
>NW_006347280.1:0-491 GCF_000327345.1 Myotis davidii
CTTGTCAGGTTAGCCTGTGGCCCCTTTTCATCCCATGATTTCCACAATAACATAGATTTATGTCGTGGACATACTATCTGAGCAAAAGAAGCCAGACAGAAAAGAGTGTGTATGGTATGATTCAGTTTAAACCAGGCAAAGCAAATAAGAATGGCAATTGACTGAATTAATGACTGGCAGGAGGTATATGGTACATGGGGCTTCTGGGATACTAGTAACGACATATACAATATCTTGATCCAGGTGCTGGTTAACAAAGTGAACACAGGATGTCCGCTTTGTAAAAAGTCTTTCGGTGTACACTTACAATATGTGTACATTTATGTATTTATACATCAATCAAAAATTTACCCAAGTAATTACTATCAATAATCTAGAGCTTTACCGTGGGTTGCTTTTCGAGGGGAGTGAAGAAGCACTTTAGGTGGAGCTGAATCAAGGCAGGTTTCTAAGGGCAGCTTTCCAAAAGGAAAGATTGTCCTCAAATTCCT
>NW_006347281.1:0-491 GCF_000327345.1 Myotis davidii
GTTCTTTTTCATAATCCGATAAATTAACTGCATGAAGCTACTTAAAGCACTGAAAAAACCTTGTTTGTTTTAGAAGTATAAAAATAGATTGTATTTTTAAAACTGTCTGAGTTAAAAGCCTACATTAGAGAGTTCAAAATAAAGAACTAATGGCAACATCATGGTCATATCCAGGGACTTTATAAAGACTAAGTGATATTAAATGAAAGTGATATATACTATACTAATTAAGTTATGAGGCCATCATGTATCATAATTAAGTATTAAGGATTGGCAAAATAGGGTATCTAAACAAACATGGCCATAAATAAAACTAATAGTATTGTTTTCCTTTTCCCCTTCTCTATTAGTCATTATGAGATCCATTATTATATTTTTAGTTAAACCCTTATTCCCACAACAACAATACTTTACATAAATGGGTCTCTGTGGCAATAATCCATCATAGAAATCTTCATTTCCCATTTGTCTAGGAGGGGTAAAATGCAAAT
>NW_006347282.1:0-491 GCF_000327345.1 Myotis davidii
CTCCAGTTGACATTTGGAGTATAGGCACCATATCTGCAGAATTAGCAATAAGAAACCGCTTTTCCATGGGGATTTGGGAATTGATCAACGCTTCAGAATTTTCAGAGCCTTGGGTACCCCCAACGATGATGTGTGGCCACACGTGGAGTCTTTACAGGACATTAAGACTACATTCCCCAGGGAAACCAGGAAGCCTGTCATCCCATGTCAAAAACTTGGATGAAGATGCTTGGATCTTCTCTCGGAAATGTTAGTACATGATCCTGCCAAACGAATTTCGGGCAAAATGGCACTGATTCATCCATATGTTAGTGATTTGGGCAATCAGATTAAGAAGATGTAGCTTTCTGACGAAAGTTTCCACATGTATCAAGAACAGATATATTTTTACTGTCAACTGGGGATCAAACCACAACCAGGCATATGCCCTTGATTGGAATCGAACCAGAGACCCTTAGGTCCGCAGGCCTACGCTTTATCCACTGAGCCAA
>NW_006347283.1:0-491 GCF_000327345.1 Myotis davidii
TAAAAAAATCAATAAAATATATTAAAAAAATGTATCCTTTCAAGGAAAACTGGAAACTAAGAGTTAGAGGAAAATATAATATCTAATACAAGAAACAAATTTTATGCCTTATGTAGGAAATTTCAAGATAAAAATTAGAGACACTTTAGGTAGATATTCGATACATTGAACCCTATTAAACCTGGACCCAACTCAGAAAAAATGGCTAGAATCTTTCTGTGTAACTAAAGAATTAGTTGTCACTGTGATTTTGTATTGGGCAACTTCGAATTTAGTTAGATTATCAGATTACGGTCACGTGTGCTTCCCTTCCCAACAGAATTTTTGCCTTATGAAAATTCTGTTGGCAGACCCTAAAATCAAAAGAGACTCACCTAGAAGAGCATTTCAATTTTGAATCAGTTGTGAGCTGGTGCTGAGATGAGATAGAAATAACTGGAATAAATTACCATAGGTGAAGAAAAATATTACATTGAAAGTTTGAAATTACC
>NW_006347284.1:0-491 GCF_000327345.1 Myotis davidii
CACGCCTCCCAATATTTACAGAGATGCCCCCTGCGAGGGATCTTGCCACCCGCTGCCTGATTCTTTCTCGGGACCCAGGAGTCGCGGCCCACAGCCCCTCCTCACTTGGGACCTAGGGTTCCAGCCTTGTCCTCTCTCCATGAAGCTGGGCTCCAGGGCAGCCAAGAACAGGAGCCCCCAGACCTCCCGCCCATGCCCATCTCCTTCCCTAACCCTTGGGTTAAGCCGTCCCCAGCCGGGGGGCCTCCCCACTGTGCGAGGTGCCCCTGACTGCCTTTCCAGACCTTAGGAACCTCTCACCCAGCCCTGCCCTCCTGTCCTCCCCCCAGGTCGGGAGAAGGGTCGCTGCGTGGCTTCGGAATATTTTCTTGAACCGGAGATCAACTTGGTGACGGAAAACACGGAGAATATTCTGAGTGAGGGGAAGCGGGGGGCCTGGGGAACAAGGGGGCAGGGTCCTGGGAGAAAGGGCAAGAGCAGGGAATGTGCCT
>NW_006347285.1:0-491 GCF_000327345.1 Myotis davidii
CACAAGGTTTCATGATCAACCACATTAGGAAAATGCTGAGTTAAAAGTTAAATAGAATTATTGCTTACAAAAATTTTCAGAATCTCTTATACTCTAATGTGCAGTTTGAATTTCCAAATATAAGACTATTGTCTAAAACAAATGTGTCATTTGAAATCCTTATTCATTGAACACCTATTAACTTTATGTCCCCTGGCACAAAATCAGGAAATGTTAAAGTGGTCATTTAATCCATCCAAATTGAGTTGATATCTCTAAAATGGAAGTGTGGGCTAGAGAGAGAATGTCCTTAAAGTGCTAAATAACTCAGGATTCCGAAGTGTTTTTCACTTTAGTGTAGCAAAGGAAAATTGTAAGCTACATTTTATAACATTATTTACAAAGCTGCAATCTTAAGCACCTCTGTGCTCTTCAAGTTAATGAACATTTGCTCACCTATCAAGTGAAAATAAAAGTTGCTAGAATCAGTGGTTCTCAACCTTCTGGCCCTT
>NW_006347286.1:0-491 GCF_000327345.1 Myotis davidii
GATGCACAACCACTGAGCCACACTGGCCAGGCTAAGGTGACACTCAGTCTGTAATGAATATAGTGAAGTAATTACGATCTCTTCCAATACATATGTTTCTAAAAACACTAGAAATATAAATTTTAAATTTTATGTTAAAATTCAATTATATCAGCAAATGTTATATCAAGAACACTCTAATAAAGATGTTTCTAAGAACGCTACTTGCAAGCTGTATTCACAAGTGTTATGCCAGTGAAGATAAGTAATCCTGATTCTGTAATGCATGTTGAAGTGTCCAACACTTATAACCAGAACATTTCTAGGAATGCTGCTTGCAAGGTGTGTTGTGGCAACTGCTGTATTACTGAATAGAGTAATTCCCTCTGGAATGCAACTTACAAGCTGTTGAGAACAGTGTTATATCATTGAGCGGATGCGGCATCCATGCTTTAATAAATTCACTGAAGTGCTTAAGGTCCATTGTAATAAATATATTTCCAGAACATTGC
>NW_006347287.1:0-491 GCF_000327345.1 Myotis davidii
AATCAATAAAAATATATTTTTTAAAAAGTAAGCATTTTCTATAATTAAAATATCTTAGTGTTTGCAGAGTAGCCCATTATTGGAGTTCAGTTAACTGCCTTCCTATTGTTCAGCATTTAAATTGCTTCCAGTTTTCATCATTATAAAATCATTACCTTAATTGTTTTTATATATTTTCCTATGTATATATCCCTTAAGATACATTGTTAAAAGTGAACTTACTGGGTCAAAAATGATTTTAAAGAGCCTTCATAAGTTTTGTCCAACTGCTTTCCTGAAAGATAGTATCAATTTACACTGCACTGAATGGGTGTGAAAATGCTTATATTAGTGTCACTAGAACCTTGAACTAGAACCATTTTAAACATCCTTCTCATTTGATAGGCAAATATGAAGGCAGCACTAGTTCTTTTTCTTTTTACTTTAAGGAACTGCCATGGATATTCAGAACCAAAGGCATATCCTATATAATAAAGCAGTAATATGCAAAT
>NW_006347288.1:0-491 GCF_000327345.1 Myotis davidii
TTAGGAAGGTTGAGAACCACTGCTCTATAGGCTCCTTCTAACCAAAGATACATTAAACTTACAAATGCCAATACAGGGGAAATGCGACCATCTAAATGAGGGTCACGTCAGCTGTGTTGCTTAACCATCCTTGGCACAGTTTTCCAATAAGGCCCAAATTAATAAACTAGATAAAAAGCAAGCTAAAGTAGATAGATTATTTTTATATTCTCTATATCAACTAGCACACTTGGGAGCCTAAATTATTGAATACTAATCATAAGGCTATTCAAGGGATGACCACATATCCTTTTTCTTTCTAAGTCTTTGCTTATAAATGGCATAATTACACATGCCCGTGTTCTAAGAGTTGGCTCAGCATAGTACAGTATTCAGTTGTTTGGCCAAATTTCCATTCTGCAGGACAGAACTCTCTCTCCAAACTGAAAAGAATGGTGAGGTCCATGTGCAGTCACTCTGTGCCAGAGACCAATTCCAGCATGTCATAATTT
>NW_006347289.1:0-491 GCF_000327345.1 Myotis davidii
TGGCTGCTTTTTCATCACTTTCTTACTTTTACTTTTGCCCAACAGGAGCCCACTACTCATGCTTCTCAAGCTTTTCCATCGCAGTATTCCTCATGGCAGAGAAGGATGGAGGCTGCTTCCCAGGGGCATGAGATAGCTTCTAAAGGTACAGCAAGGGAGAAATTTCTCTCATATTTTATTTGAAGAATTTGTTGGAACTTTGCAGTTGCTTTTTTATTGTATATTGTATATATATTTCTATTAGGCTTGGTATAGTGCTTTATAATAGCATGTTCAATATATGTTAATTGTTATTGATAATGGAATCCTGGGAGGAAAAGAAGCAATGAACTTCCAAGCTATTGTTCCACTTTCTTTCTGGTAGAAGGTTCTTGAGTCTGCAGTAGCATCAACAGCAATTTACATGATTATACTATGTGTGGATTTTTGTTTGGATTAAGGTCAATTAAATGCCTTTGAGTGAACACAGATTTTTCTCTTGCTATAAGTAG
>NW_006347290.1:0-491 GCF_000327345.1 Myotis davidii
TGCCAGCTGTAACAGAGCATCAGTCATGGACTGCCCTTGGCTTAGGACTATGAGCTTGGGCCCAATCAGTTAAGACTAGCAGAGCAAGTTGACTTTGGTTGTAAGAATTGCTTTGAGAATCCCCAAAGAAGTTTAAAGGAGGCTGTTCTCTTGCAGACCTTAGGGAACCGCAGTCACAGCTGAGCGCCCTGAGGCCGATGGCCCATTCCGAACAGCACATTTATATGAAGTACTAGCAGAGGAGGAGACTGGCAAGGCGCCTCAGCTTTTTGCATGCATGTTTCACACCTGACTTAGGCAATTTTGGGGGAGTAGTTTTTGATAAGTTGCAGTGATTGGCAAGGCTTTATGTTCACTACTGTACATAGGAGAGTTAGGTTGCCTTTAAATCATGGTCTTATTAAATCTTTCCTGAGGAGTACAAAAAGAATGAGTGGCCACTTAAATAAAAGTCTTTTAGCATTTATTATTATTATTATTATTATTATTAT
>NW_006347291.1:0-491 GCF_000327345.1 Myotis davidii
CAAAAATAACATTGGACCGCAAAGGGTTAAAGGCCTCATACATACACACTGTGAGTCTGGTTGCTGAGTAGGTGTGCAATGCTGTCCTATTCTGCCTCAACATCTGAATATGGCATTCTAACAATTGACTTACAAAACTATCTCTAATGGTAGATTCTGTCTTCATATTCCTTCCTCTAAAACTCAGTCTATACTCTATTGATAATTATATTCCTTCCTTAAATATTTGTAACTTCTAATAATTTAAAATATAAATATAGATTTGCTTGACAATTTGGGTTGAATTTCATTAGAATCTCAGGCAAGTTATTTTTCAGGAAGTTATCTTTAATATCTATGCTAAATAAATAACATTTACACACAAGACAAGCCATCATGGGCTTTTGTATGAATCCAAACTATAAGACTCCAAGGTAGTGGGCACACAGTGCAATATACAGGTTTTGTAACATGGAAATCCACACCTGAAACTTGTATGTTCATGTTGACCA
>NW_006347292.1:0-491 GCF_000327345.1 Myotis davidii
GCCCTTTTGTTCTTGGCATTGTTTCAGCTCTGAGAATGTTTCTCCCACATAATGGCGCTTAAACTGTGTTTGAGAGGAGAGGACATCGTCTTTAAAAGGCCATATAAAACAAGAGTGGGCTTCAGGGCAAAAGAAGCGAAGTGTGGCACCTCCCATGCCTCTGCCTCCAGCCTAGACATAGTCCTCACGGCCTCGGTGGCTGAGAGCTCACCTTAGGGATGCCGGGAAGGCCACGTGGAGAACCCAGCTCTCCGTTCAGGCCCCACCAACAATTTCCCCTCAACAATCCCTTTCTAACCCCTGTAACCCAGAAGCCTGCATTGCTTCTGGCTTCTGACAGGCTATTATTATTGGCAACAACAATTTACAACCAAGTAACTTTTTGAAAGAAGTGGTATGTTCCTCTTTTGCTTAGTGTTAATCTATATATATAAAAGGCTAGGTGACTGGCTGACCAGCAGGTACATATGATGTGCACTGACCTCCAGGGG
>NW_006347293.1:0-491 GCF_000327345.1 Myotis davidii
TTTTAGTAAGTTGCTTGATTTGGGTTCTTCCATTCACATATTAAAAAATTAAGCATTTCACTGCACAGTTAGAATTTTTAAAAGGCAAATAGGCATACTTAAATATATTTTCCCAAATATCTAAAATCATAAGCAGAAAGTTCCTTGCTTGGTTAGAGGCATGAAGTAAAAAGCAAGAAACTGGAACTCTTACCAACTGGAGAAAGAAGAAATAATGCCACTGAGTGACTGTGGAGAGGTAAGATGCAAGCTTGGTGAGAATAAGTTGGAATTCATCATGGTTCTGTTACAGCTTACATTTGTTTGCTTGTGTTCAAATTGAAACTGTGTGAGAAGACATTTTATGTCCTATATGACTGAACATGTATTTATATTAGATGAAACTGCTTTTTGTATATTCGTGGTTTGAAAAAGATAAACATTGGTATCTCTGACCTGCAATAAGTGCATCTGTAAGGTCGATAATTGAAAGATGTTGCTAAAATTGCAAG
>NW_006347294.1:0-491 GCF_000327345.1 Myotis davidii
TCCTTTCCTAATAAATTGAGAGGGAAAAACTCTTCTTTCTTGGATGAGTTTCATTTTTCCTCATGAAGTATAAACCTGTTTTGTGGGGGGAAATGAAATGGAGAAAGTCTGGATTTTAGAGCACCATCTTGAATCTCGGCAAGGATACTACGTCTGGAACTAACTAATCTCTGGAGGCGGCCTCTGCCAGTCCAGCAGCAGGGTGACAGCTCACCCAGGTCGGGGCACTGAAAGTCCCACATGGCAGGGAACCCCTCAGTAGGGGGCAGTCTGGGACAGCAGGTCACCTGACCTTGGAGTCTTGAATTTCTCATCAGTCCTTCCTTTGACCGTCTCAGGAAAAGCTGTGTTCACTGAAGACTGGCTTTTGTTTACACCCCAGCATCCCCTGTGAAGTGAAAGCTTCCTGAGCTCCTGTAAAATGCTTCACACGGGCTGGGGATAGAGTGTGCTCAGTAAGGCTGTTGTTTGAGGGAGAGGCGAGAGAGGAT
>NW_006347295.1:0-491 GCF_000327345.1 Myotis davidii
AAAAAAAAAAAATCCTGCTCTTATAGTCTCTTTGGCACAATCAATCTTGATGAAGACTCCTGATCAGTTTGAAAAACAAACCGTGTAACCATTATTAACTAAGTCAATTCAGTGAAACTCATCAGGTTTAGGAAACAGCCAGAAGCCTTGTTTCACAGTAATAGGAATTTTAAATACACTCTGCATTTAGTGCCATCATTCACGTGAATATTTTAAACTGGACTGAATATTCTTCCTTAACTTATTTTGATTCTCTGCCTCTCACTCACTATGCCTACAATGTGTTTGAGGATCATAGAGTTGGGACAGCTGAAAGCAAGCAGATCACTAGCCACTTTTAACAGCTTTAGAGAATTTAGCCTCATTTCAGTGTCATTTCTCTTTTGAGAATGACTGTTTTTCTAAGTATATTTCAAGAGATTTGAAGATTGGAGATATTCCGAAATCAGTCCTGGGTGATTCATCTCTCTCTCTCTCTCTCTCTTTCTCTC
>NW_006347296.1:0-491 GCF_000327345.1 Myotis davidii
GAAGAAGAAAAGTAAAGAAATATAGAATTACTGTAGAAAAGTGAGAAGAAATGGCCACTACTTCTTCCAGAACTCTTTATAAATATGTCAATTTTGTCATATTTATATGATAAGGGCCCATGGGCCCATGGAGATAACTCTACACAATTCAGCCTTTAGTCTCAAACTGATGCATTTAATTGACTTTTATACCTCAATATTTCCACTTTTCTCTTTACCAAATTTTTTCTTGACTATACTATCTCTGAGATTTCAGGTTCTGAAATCTGTGATCCCAAATCACATTTCTCCATCCATGTGGATTCATTTACACAGCTTGAGAGCATATTTAACTCTTTCTAAACATCTGAGATGGATTATAAAATGTGAGGCTGTCCTACAAATTGTGCATTATATAAATTTGTACTAGATACTATCTCTGTCATTAAATGTCTTATTGTATTTAAGAGAAGATACTTATAAAAACTCTACAACACAAGGGGAAGCTGAAT
>NW_006347297.1:0-491 GCF_000327345.1 Myotis davidii
CAATAAGAATATCTTTTAAAAAAAGATCCTTGCTGTCCAAGTACCTGCATGGATGGAGCAGAAATAGTGGGAACTAATGAATGTCCCAGGCACATCTATCTGAACACTCACTCTGTGCCCAGTTTCCTGGAAAGAACACTGAGTTTGGATTCAGACTGCCTGGCCTCGCCCCCTGGCTCTGCCTTTACTAGTTATACAACCATGAGCACGTTTCACCTCCCCAAAACCGGGGTCTGGTAAGCATGCCCTGCCTACCTCAGAAAGCCGTTTAAAGAAGCAAATGAAATAGCATTGGTAAAGCTGGCACTATGTAAAGTCGAAAGCACCGAGCAAATATGAGAGCTTATTAGTAATACAAGAAATAACAGGAAGCCAATGAGTTGTAACACTTGGGTTACCTTTGCAAATACCTATTCCACATGCTCTTCGGAGTAGGGGAAATATCATGCTGCGGGGAATGTAATGAACGTGAAGTGTGTTTATTCTATCTC
>NW_006347298.1:0-491 GCF_000327345.1 Myotis davidii
TAGGTCGATGCTCAACCACTGAGCCACATTGACAAATAAAATTAACCATGATAAGTCCACTACACCTCAACAAGACACTCATGTGCATCTTCTTAAACTACACCTAATTTCCAAATTAGGACCATAACAACCAGGTCATACTTTTGCCTAACATGGTACAACTATCCTGTATACCGCCATAAATGCCCTAACCCTTTCCCTAGAAGAGGATGCAAAGTTTTGGGGTAATCTTTACTCTTCTTGATAGTCCATAACTTCAAGTAATATAAAGTGAACATACTTAAATACTATGACAGAAAGTTGTTACATCTTATGTTACATGATAAGAGGATAAAAGAGGAAAGAAAACAAAGATATTTGCTTGGTATATACATATCAAAATATACACACAAATATACACATAAACATATTCATAGCAAAAAATAATAAGTACTTATGACAAATACCGTCCTTGGTTCTTTTTTAAAAATATTTTTATAGATTTCAGAGAG
>NW_006347299.1:0-491 GCF_000327345.1 Myotis davidii
AAACTCGTAAGTCAAGGCCCCACTGTACAAGTTCTCTAGCTCAGCTCAGACCCATCACATCAAAAACCAAGTCAGAAACACAGCAGTCAGGGTTTTAGCAAGCTTCTCCAGGTGGTTCTGATTGCCGCCCCCACTCAAATCTGAGGGCCACTGAGACAACCACTGAGTATCCAGGGCTTATCGAATGCATTCTCTTCTTGCAACACATATGCTATTCGGGGCTCACATATACAACAGCTTCCCCTGAGGCACAGTTTTCAAGGGAAACAAAAGGAAAAGCATGTTGGAGAAATACCAGTAAAAGGCTACAATAATTTGAAGTCTCTCTAACTACAGATAGAGAGCAGTACTTGTCTCTCCGTTCTGGCTGCAGCATAGATAAAATTGTTTATAGACTTAGGTGAGGTCTCTGGACCCATTGGCTTTGACTCCACTCTTGACTCACTCAAGAACACAGAATGGCAAGTTAGTGGGAGTGATGGTGCTGTCCA
>NW_006347300.1:0-491 GCF_000327345.1 Myotis davidii
AAAAAAAAAATACTCTGTGGAATGACAGCCGAGGCAAGTACTTCTGAGAGAGTTCTCACATGGGCTCTAGCCCACCCCCAGCCCAGCTAAAGGAGAGAGTCATCTGTCACCCAAAAATTCTGGGAACACAGGAACTCTAGATATGTGACAAGGCCACAGCAGCTTCTGCTCCCATTGCTTCCTCTTTGCTACCTGGCAAAAGGAAATCAGCCCTGAATCACCTGAGATCCACTTCTAGGTCTGTATCAGTGATCAACTGAAACAACATCTGTGAATCTTTTATGTTATTTATGTCTACTTTTCACTAAAAACATAACTTGTAGACATTAGGTGGTCATCTTCTTCTCTTTGTAGAGAATACCCCAAGTGTTGGTTTTGGCCCTGGTCATTCTGACATATCCCATAAAATACTGTTTCTAAACCTGACTCTCTATAATGAGGTTCATTTTTTTCTTTTATTTCTCTTTTAATATATTTTTATTGATTTCAGA
>NW_006347301.1:0-491 GCF_000327345.1 Myotis davidii
CAGCTAGTTTCTGGGCCCCATCCCTTACAATGCCAGACTGGTTGGCATAAAAACAGCACTCTTCCTCAAGGAACATACATAATCCCCCTTTTTCTGCTGTTAGAAGGTCTAGTCCTCTTCAATTGTGGAGGGTAACTGCTGCCAGTGAGTCTATCTGGTTCTGAATTGCAATAATGCTCTGAGATATTTCCTCTAGCTGTATGCAAGGTCTTTGGGTAGGCTTTGATAATAGAAAAGGGAAGTTGCCAACCCCCCTATCTCAGTGCCCAGGCCTGTAGTTATTCCTAGTCTGACAAGGAGCGGGTGGGGAGTGATGGCCCTTCTGATTCAAGCATAGGCAGTGAATGGCACCTTAAAAGACTGATTGTTAGGGGCCATGTCTATTTCGGGGGCTAGGTAAACCAGAGCACAGGTCCCAGTCTAGTTGGAAGGTAGACAAAGATAGGTATTGGTGCCACAGAGGAAGAAAATTCCCTGTGTCTCCAGACAGA
>NW_006347302.1:0-491 GCF_000327345.1 Myotis davidii
TGAATCATTATGTTGTACACCTAAAACTAATATGTTATATGCCAATTATACCTCCACTTTAAAAAAAATGTCACCATCTGACTCGACATGAGGGTGAGGCTGATGAGTCAAAGGGCAAAGGAGTGTGGAGGACAAGAATGTGGGGTTTAGTGTCAGACGGTCTGGGCTAAAGTGCCTGCCTCACCACTGACAAGATGGCCTGAAGAAACAAAATTCTCTGTACTCTAACCCTGATGCCTGGAAGGTCAACGATAAGGGCAAATACTGCCAAATGGCACCAGCTTTGAGAAAGAAGAGCCTGGTGTTAGCTGTGCACTTCACAGCTCTTATGAAGTCACAGAATCTAATTCTTACACCAACGTCCTCCCTCTCTGCCCCAGGACAGAATGGGTCCCTCCTGGTTATACATCAACCTTTTATTACACTTATTACAATTGTAATGACATAGTTATTATGAGATTTTTTTTAAAAAATGTTTTTATTGATTTTAG
>NW_006347303.1:0-491 GCF_000327345.1 Myotis davidii
GTAGGAAGGGCAGAAAGTGGAAAGAGCTGGCTCAGCACTCATGTGTGGCACTTGAGAATTTGCTACAAAGGTAAGGGGTCTCAAGCTCACATTGGACTCCCCAGACTGGAGAACCATAACTGTGAAGAGGAACCCACATTACATCATCTGTCAATGAAAATCAGCAGGGATTTTGCTCACCAGGGAGGGACTGAAGTCTGCTAGAAACACAGGAGCCCTCTTAAAGGGCCAGTAGCACAAACTCTAGTTCATGGCCACCTACCATGGGCTCTGGTGGAGGGAGGGTGGCTCAGAGAGGACTGGAATCATAGAGGGGGAGACTGGGTTGTGTGGCTTCAGGAAGAGGGCTGAATGGACATTCTCCAAGGTTCCTCCCTGTGCTGAGTCCCTCTCTCACACTGCCCACAGACGCGTCTTTCCTTGGTCCAGCACTCCCCTCCATACCAGCATCAGCCTGGGGAAATGCACTAACTCCCCAGCCCCCTTCCTGA
>NW_006347304.1:0-491 GCF_000327345.1 Myotis davidii
TCTCAGAGCACTAGGAAGCTCAGAGAAAGGGGCCTTCGGTGAGGCCGTGGGGTTCCCACCGGAATCCAGGGTAGACCCTCCTCAGATCCAGGCCTCCTCCGGGGACAAGGAAGTGGGACAGAAAGCTCAAGCACTCTCTGCTTTCTTACAGCGTCTGTCTCCATTTCCTATGACAGTGGTTAGAAAACAAACCACCAACTCAGTGGCTTCAAACCACAGAAGATTCTTCTCTCTGGTTCTGGAGGCCAGAAGTCTAAATGGGGCTTAAGGGCTAAATGCGAGGAGTCACAGGGCTGGTTCTGGAGGCTCCAGAGGAGAACCCTTTCTTGCCTTTCAGCTGCGGTGGCTGCCAGCACTCAGTGGCTTGTGGCTGCATCACTCCAATCTCTTCCTGGTCACGTTACCTTCTCCTTTTCTGTACGCAAATCCCCCTCTCCCCCCCTCTTACGGTCCTTGCGATTACGTTAGGGAGCAGGTAATCTCCCCACTTC
>NW_006347305.1:0-491 GCF_000327345.1 Myotis davidii
TGAAAATGCTTATAATGTGGATTCACAGAGTCTTTCTGACCTCTCTCCTTCCCCCTTCATTGTTACTTTCCTTGTGTGTATGCTACAGTGCCACACTGGGCAGGGATCTCTCATTTTCTATAGATGCTGTGAAAAAGTAGTGGTGTTAGAAAAAGGGGATCAATAGCATAGAAGATAGTTATTTTGGTCCTGGCTAGCATTTAGGAAATCTTAATTCAAGACATTATTCAGATCATGATATTTGTTGTACTCTCTAGACTTTTTATTTCCCCCACTATATAATTTCCAATGAAGTCATATGTTTGTGTTTTTATGACGGTGAGCACTAATATTGAATTGAATAACATCAGACAGTCATGCCCATTGCAGAAGGAAAAGTGGTCTTCTCCGTAGATGAGACCCATGGACCCCTTGTGAAGCACTTTCATTTCTCTCAGGCTGCATCTTATTCTGTCAGCTCCTCTAGAGAACAATGCCTATTTCATCAGAGT
>NW_006347306.1:0-491 GCF_000327345.1 Myotis davidii
TATTGATTATTTTGAGCTGTAGGCACTTGAAAAATAGAAAAAAAACAGGAAGACTTTTTTGAACTTCTTTTATCTGCCTAAAGTTAAATCCTCCAAAAGAAACTCAATTGTCATAGATCTCTTTCAGGAGAGTGAGTTTTATCTATCAAGGAAGATTGACTCATCACTGGAAAGGAGACTAGAAGTCAACACCAGACCCAAACTATCATATTTTCCATCTACTCTTCTAAGGGTCAATTCATCTTTCCTAAAATAATTTTTGCTTCCCTAACAGTCGATATCTCCCCTCATTTTTCCCTATTAAGATGGTATTTAATCCTGAATTCTGAAGCCACCTCTTTGAGTTATTTATTTTCCCCTGGCTATATTACATGTATATGTGAAATATACATGTTAATAAACTCTTGTTTGCTTTTCTCTTGGTTTTATTTCTTTTTATTGGATTTATTGGGGTTGCACTAGTTAACACAATTTTACAGGTTTCAGGTGTA
>NW_006347307.1:0-491 GCF_000327345.1 Myotis davidii
AGAGAAGAACATTGCCCAGGTCCTACATCTAGAAAGTGTGGGGGCTGGGACTGAACCCCGCCCCAGCCCTACCTGAGGCTCTTCCCCCTACCCCTCAGGTTTACTCCCATCTGCTCCCTGGCAGACAGCTCAGGAGCCTGGGAGAGGAGGGAGGCGGCTGGCCAGGGAGCGGCTAGTCTGGGTGATACCAGGGGTGCAGAACCTTGGTGAGCCTGCCTTCTAGTGGCATATTCCAATTCCTACTAAATACCAGTTCCCTAAGGACCTCCCCGCTGGTGAGGACACACTTCCTACAGAGAATTTAAAAAATAACAGGAAAGAGAGAAAGCAAGAGACAGCACCTTCACTTCTTGTGCCTCTGCAGGAAGCTTGGGAATGCCAAGGTCTCACTTCAGAGAAAGAACATCCCATAATGTGTGGGTGGACGGGCAGGGGGGGAGGGATAGGGGGGACTATTCAATACTTTAAACAATAAAGAATTTTTTTAAAAA
>NW_006347308.1:0-491 GCF_000327345.1 Myotis davidii
AAGGTGGCATTGAAAATGGCAGTGTATGATGCATGATTGACATGGCTATTAGTATGCTTGTCCCTAAATGTATAGATACGTTTTAATGGAAAGACTGGTAAAATCTTTAAAATGACAAACATTTACCTTTGACCTGATCTTGGGGGGCGTGTGGAGATAAAGGGGAGAGAGTGCTTTTTATAGTTCTTTCTTATATTACTATTTTTATTCCAGGAGCCATTCATAATTGGGTATGGTAGAAACTTGATAGATTTATGTAAATGTATGCCTTATCAAAAGTGGCTCAAGTAATCTAAGTGGGAGAATTAATATTAAATAAAAATATCTCGGTAAAAAGAAATTTCTATACCTTTTATGCAACTAAACTTCCAAAAGATGACACATATGACCAGGACAAAGTGACTCATGTCTTTTCAGACTTTTCATTATTAAAGAGATTTATCCGTACATTTGTTTCTTCATTGTTATAAGTATATACTGTCACAAGTATA
>NW_006347309.1:0-491 GCF_000327345.1 Myotis davidii
TTTTTTGTTATTGTTGAAATGTGGACACAATGTACTAGGTACAGTGAACTCCAATAAATAGACCTTTAGTAATATAGTGGTAAGGCATGGAGGGATGGGAAGCATTCTGCAGCCCTATGCTTAAGACTTAGTCTTTTGACGAGCTTGTGGCCCTTGACTGTAGACTTCCCCATGCTTCTCAGACCCCCTCCAGAGGCAGGAGGAGATCTTTCTCTGAGAGTCACCATGAGGACAAGCAGAGCTCTTGGAGGTAATGATCATAAAACTGTGAGGGCCCTCTGATAACTGAGTCCCTCTGGAGTTTTTGACTCTCAGAGTTGTCCACACTGAGTTTCCAGCAGTTTTTCCACTACAGTTTAGGTTTTCCTACCCCAGTTGGTTTCCATGAAAGTGTTTGCTCATGGGGTTCTGCTCTGGAAAATTGTGATTTTCTGTATCCACTTGTCTCTCTAATTTTATTTTTTTATAAATATATTTTATTGATATTTTAC
>NW_006347310.1:0-491 GCF_000327345.1 Myotis davidii
GGTGGGACCTTGCCCCCAGGGTGACCTTTCCTCTCCCTGACTTAGCTGGTCATGCAACAGGCCTCTGCTCCCTGGCCTGTTGCTAGTCATGTGGTAGACTTCCATTGTATTCTCCACCTCACAATTTCAGATTTTCCCATTCTTCTGTCTCAAATGCAACACTAGTTTTCCCCTATAAAGTTGTCCCTGAATAATGCTAGCCTCCAGGTTATCACTCCTTATTTGACTTCAGAATTCTAAAATATGAAACGTTTTGCATATTTTATTTCGAAACTACCCCCCAGATGTTTTATATATTTACCATATATTCTGAGTAAGATTTTAAGTGTTTTGAGAACAATAGCTATAGGTCTATTCTTTTATTGCCACCTGTAACTGTAAGTAAAATGCTTGGTCTCTCTCTTTCTATCCTGTTCAGCCTTCCTTGTTGTTCCCTGGCCTTTAGTCTAACACAGTGGTCGGCAAACCGTGACTCATGAGCCACATGCGGC
>NW_006347311.1:0-491 GCF_000327345.1 Myotis davidii
ATATTAAAATCAGTATCATAACATACCATGTATTATAATGATATGCCTATTCAAATGAATGGCAACATCTTAGTGCTAGAATACTTATCAAATTGTTCCTGTGTCACAACTAAACATTTAATGCTGTGTGAGGCAAGGAGGAAAATGATTTAAGTTATGAATTATCCTCATTAATATTTTAACTAATGAATCGATTCCTCAGCTAATGACACAGTATTAATTGCTTATTATCAATCCAGGGTCTACTACTAAAACTATACTTATATTGTATAATTACAACATTTCAAATGTTCATATTTTATGGGAACATAACACAACCCTATATTTATATAAAATTTTACAAAACAGTTTCACATACATTTGTCATCCACCATTTCCAGTCCACTATTTCTTATGGTAACATATACTAGCACATTTCTACTTTGGGGGAAGATGTGTGAAGAGAAGGCTAAGTTATTAATTTTATTGTAAGTTCCATTTTATTTATTTAT
>NW_006347312.1:0-491 GCF_000327345.1 Myotis davidii
TTTTCAAAGAATCAGCACTTAGTTTCATTGATTTGTTTTTATTTTTATTTCATTTCCATCTTATCTTTAATATTTCCTTTCTTCTAACTTTGGGTTTTGTTTGTCCTTCTTTTCCTATTTCTTTTAGGTGTAAAATTAGAATATTTCTTTGAGGTTTTTCTTGTTTCTTGAAGTAGGCTTGTATTGCTGTAAACTTCCCTCTTAGAAATGCTTTTGCTGCATCCATAGATTATGGGATGTTGTATTTCTCCTTAACTTTCCTCTAGGTATTTTTTATTTTTCCATTGAGTTCTTCAAATGACCCAGTAGTTCTTTAGTAGCATGTTGTTTAATTTCCTCATATTTATGCTTTTTCCAGTTTCTTCTTGTAATTGATTCCTAGATTTATACCAGTGTATTTAAAAAAGATCCTTGATGTGATCTCAGTATTCTTGAATTTATTGAGAATTGTTTTGTGGCCTAACATGATCTATCCTGGAAAATATTCCATG
>NW_006347313.1:0-492 GCF_000327345.1 Myotis davidii
ATTTGGAAAGTGGTGAGAATTATTTTTTAAGTTTCAAATAGGATATGGTAATGGTCATATATTCCTTTCAGAAAGAATGGTCAGTGGGGACTTGAGGACAGGGAGGTCATTTTGGAGGCTGTCATGATGTCCCAGGGATGAATAACAGAGGCTACCTGCTTTAATGCAGCAATGGGAGGTAATGAAGAGGAGGCAGATCCAAGAGATACTGGAGGTAGAATGAGACCTGTTAGG
Organism: Myotis davidii; assembly: GCF_000327345.1. Lineage (NCBI taxonomy): Eukaryota > Metazoa > Chordata > Mammalia > Chiroptera > Vespertilionidae > Myotis > Myotis davidii. The sequence goes on from NW_006347313.1 coordinate 235, forward strand.
TGGGAGATGGGTGGAGGGCTGTGGGGTGAGTGGAAGAAATTTAGGAACCCTCCTAGGTTTCTGCCTTGAAAGACTTTGTGTTTAAGTGAGTCACTAACTAGAAAGAGATTACAGAAAGGGGACAAATTTAATAGCAGTTGGAGGGAGATTAGTAAGTTCTATTTGGTATTGATAGGTTCAAGTTACCCACTGTCTATTCATATGGAAGTGTCCCCTGTTATGAAATGAATGTTTGTATCCCCCCAAATTCATATGATG
>NW_006347314.1:0-491 GCF_000327345.1 Myotis davidii
CCCTCTTTTCCAGAAAATTCCTCTGAAGACCTTCAGTCTAGTGGAAGAGAATGAGGCTTAAACATAGAGTTCTACCAACTAGGGAAACATTTATGAGAGAAAATTACATAAAATTTTAAATGCAGAATATAAAGTTCTGCTTCCAAATTCAACCTGTAGATTGAATATATGCATTTATTGAGTTTTTAATTAATTAATTCACTCATCAAATATTTATTGAATGCCTCCTTATTCCAAGCACATTTTAGGCAGAGGAGAGACAGACAATCCTTGCCTTCTAGGAGAAAACAATAGACAAAACAAGTAAATATATAATGTGACAGGTGAAAATAATACTGTAAGGAGAAATAAAGCAAGACAAGATGTATAGAGAGAGTCATAGCAGGATGTTCATTTATAAGGACTAGTCAGGAACAGCCAATCCAATAATGTGACATTTGAGCAGGGAAGTCATTAGAGAATTGTGAGAAATGCTCACCTGTCCGAATTCA
>NW_006347315.1:0-492 GCF_000327345.1 Myotis davidii
ATATATTTATTTATTTATTTAAGTCCTGTACATACATATGTATTGGAAAAACATCCACATGTAAGTGGATCCACACAATTCAAACCTATGTTATTGAAGGGTCAACAGTACATATGCAGTTGCACAGCAGTAGTAAATGTAGCTTTGACAGTTAAACAGTTAAAATTGTTTTATTTTAAGCACTTAGTTATTTTCAAAATATGTATTTTAGTAAAGATAAGAAAGATAAGGAATTATGATGTTGCAACACCAAGTTAACAAGGAGTATTAAAAAACTCTCCAATTCTGCAACTTTATCTGTATGATCATTAATGATCCCATTATTTGCATGTATCTGACAAAAATATTGGGCATGGCCTCAGAATTACTCCAGTGGGCTGAAAAATGATATTAAACAGAGTAAATATAATAAAAATTACATTCAGTTTGACTTTTAAGCCAAAAATTATTCACAACTGCAATGTTATCCTATCTAATAAAAGAGTAATATGC
>NW_006347316.1:0-492 GCF_000327345.1 Myotis davidii
TATTATTATTATTATTTTCCTGTTTAATGCTCGAAATAGACTCGTGAGATAGCTACTATTATCATATCCCTTGGGGCGGCGGTAGATCTGAAAAATGCAAAGCCTGGAGGAGCGAAGTGCTGGCTATAACCTCACAGACACCAGAGGCAAAGCGGCGTCCCTGGCTCCCAAGTTTTCGTCCAAACCTGTCTGCTAGGCGTTCCTGTGTTTCAGCCACCGGGTCAAAGGAGGCTTTGTTGGTGGTCTGGGGGGACGGGGCAAAGGGAGGGAGGTCTCCCCAGAGCTCTTCCAGTACCCACCTCCCCACGGCCAGTCAACCCCAGTCTGATGGCAGAGAAGCGCAGGAGTGGGGCGAGCCCCGCAGTCCGGCGCTGCGCCTTGGGGTGGTTTGGAGGAATCGGGGCCAAGGCGAAGGGCAAATCGGCGCCGCGAAGCCAGCCCAGGGAAGGGCAGGACAGGCGCGACATCTGTCCAACCGGCAGCTCCGCGAGG
>NW_006347317.1:0-492 GCF_000327345.1 Myotis davidii
TTCATTGCTGATGGGAATGTACAACGGTGCTGCCTCTTTGGAAAACGGTTTGGCAATTACTCAAAACATATCACCCACCAATTCTACCCAGACAAATAAAAACACACACCCACACAAAAATGTATACATGAGTGTTTATAGCAAGTAACATTACTCACAATAGCTCAAAAGCAGAAACAACCCGAATGTCCATAAATACGATATGGTATGCCATATAGTGGAATATCATTCAGCCATAAAAGCGAATGAAATGCTCATATATGCTACCTCAAAATCATTATGCTAAATGAAAGACAGCAGTCACAAAAGACCACCTACAGCAAGGTTACACTGTAATGAAATGTCAAGACTAGAAAAATCTGTAGAAACAGAAGGTAGCATAGCAATTGCCTAGTCCTGGAGCGGGGACTGGGTGGGGTGGGGAGGAATAGGGAGAAAGGAGGAGGGTACGGGATTTTTTGAGTGATAAAAATGTTCTAAAATTGATTATGG
>NW_006347318.1:0-492 GCF_000327345.1 Myotis davidii
TTGATTTAAAGCTTTGGTGAGGTCCTGAGCGAAGAAGGTATGTCTTAGGGTCATACAAATGAAAAATAGTTTAGAGGCCCCTAGACTGCCAATAAGTTCAATAGGATGCAGCAAAAAGTACTGTCACCAAAAAGGCTAATGCAATCTTCCACTGCTCATTAGAAATAAAGTATTTAAAAGGTCTTATGTAATAAACCTGCATGATTCAGTACTAAGTAGGCCACAAATGGTGTTTTCTGTTTGTTTTTGTGTATCACACTTAAAAAGCATAAAAAACATATTACACCAGAGAATATCAGCGTATAATATAAAAACACTCCCAAAATAAGTAAACTAACCCATCATTTCACTGTCCAAAGATAACCACTAGCTAGTAGAATCCTGTTATCAAAACCATTTTCCCTCTCGGTTTTAGTGTAAAGGCATTGTACCGTTGTCTTCAAGCATGCATGGTTGCTGATGAGCATAATCTAAAGGGAGAGAAACTTTTTT
>NW_006347319.1:0-491 GCF_000327345.1 Myotis davidii
TCTGAAATCAATAAAATATATTTTAAAAAAGAATGCATGTGCATCATAGTCAGCCAAAAGTCAACCATCATGGGCAGATGAAAATCTGAAGTCTGATAATGCATAGGGCAGTGCCCTTTATGGAAAATGTATGATGCACTGCACTATCTAAATTTTAAATGATAAAAGAAATACAGCAATAGACAGGATCAAATCATAAACAAAAGAGAAAACTACAGTTCCCAGGAGAGCCTTTCTGCTAAAAGTACCATTGCATGGCAAACATCTTTTTCAGCGAAGGAATAAAGTCCATTGCTTCCAGATTCTTATGCCTCTCTGAAGCCTAAGGAGATTTCTCCATTGTCATTAAACCAAGCTTGCTTTAAATCTGGCAACTAAAGGGCCCCTATGTTAGATGACCTTTCTCTGACCTCCACTGAAGCCTGCACGGTCCCCAAACAGGCCAGCACACATCTGACAGCTGTGGGCGCCAGTTTCTCACTGACACATGC
>NW_006347320.1:0-492 GCF_000327345.1 Myotis davidii
CCTGGTTCATAGTTTGATGTTCAACCACTGAGCTACACCAGCTTGGTGATTTCTAATTACTTTTGATCTGCAGATCATATTTTGAAAAATGAAGTATATCAAGCTTAGACTTTCTCTGTAAACCTACCTGTTTGTTCCCTAATTAAAAAAATTTCTATTAGAAAGAATTTGAGGACAAGACACATTATGTGGTTTTGATTGTTCACATATTTCCCTGTGGTTGCACACCAGTCTCTCTCTAGTCCAGTTTCCAGATGTAATGTCAAGAATATGAAATCCAATGTGTCCAGGATGGCACATTTAGTTTTCCCAGACGCACTTGGCCTGGGGAACTACAGTTGAGGTATAACAACACAGATGGGGCCATGGTATGCCATGAGATTAATGAAGTTCATGCTCTTCAGTAGTGGAAGTCCTGCTGTCCAAGATGAGGACAACTTTGCCCCTGGAAGAGTCTAGATCAAGGGTGGGCAAACTTTTTGACTTGAGGGC
>NW_006347321.1:0-492 GCF_000327345.1 Myotis davidii
AGCACAGGGGATGCTTCTGCCTTTGGGACTTTGTAGTAATGCCAGGTTTTCTCCCTGGAACAAATACCCTCACCCACAGATACTGACATTGTTAGATTTCTAACCTCTTTCCAGCCTTTGGTCAGATCTTATCTTGTCAATAAGATTTATCCTGGCCATGGCATTTTATACGACCATGTGCTGTCTCAGTGTCCACCCAGGTAGTCTTCATTAAAATATCTGTTGTATTAAATAATGCCTATATCTAGAAACAAATCTTGTCATGGGAGCTTTTCCTTTAGAGAAGAATTATAGTTTAATCAACTGGAACAGACAGCAAGTATGTTAATGGTGGAATGATGCAGAGGGACCCAACCTAGATAACTCTTTACAACAACTCAAACAGATTCATAGGAGGAAGTTAACCCATTAATAATCTTCTCCACCCAGAAGCTGATGAGATGTACATGCAATAAGGAGCAAGGGGGCCGAAACCGGTTTGGCTCAGTGGAT
>NW_006347322.1:0-492 GCF_000327345.1 Myotis davidii
GGGGAAAAAGGTAGGGAGCACCTTTGTCACACCCAAGCTCAGAACTCATGTCCACAGGAAAGAAAACAGAATGAACTTTGGCAAATTTAGAGCTTTTCATTTCCTAAGGGGAGAAGGGGAAGGGAGTGGTGAGACCAATCTCTTTTATCAGATGGTATTTTAGGATTCAGGGATTTTGGTATCACCCTATGAGTTACTAATAGAAATGAAAGGTAGTTTGACTGCTGAGGTAGAAGAGAAGTGATAATCGGAGTAACTCCTCTATTATGGAATAAGCAGATGAGATCTCAGGAGAGTAAATATAATCCAGGGGTTATATAAAAGTTAACTAGATAGCCATCATTCCTCTCCTACCCCAAACAAGTTTTTTGTGGGATAATCATAATTCCTTAAATAAGGGCAAGACTATGGTGGGAAATTGGTTTAAAACCAATCCTTAGGTTTTAGGTGGAAGAACTGGACAGATATGTTTATGTTTTATACCCTCTTCAA
>NW_006347323.1:0-492 GCF_000327345.1 Myotis davidii
GGTGTGGGTCACGGGCAGGACCTCTGGATCATGCAATAGTCGTCTGGACTACTCAGGATGTCTAGTACCCCATAAAGAACTGGATACTGGGTTCGAGGTCTGGTCCCCAGGATGGACTTTTGGGCCCAGCAATGAAGGTCTGGGACTTGAATGTAGGTCTGATGCCCGGATGCAGGTCTGGGTCCTGGGATAGAGGTCTGGGCACTAGGGGGCAGTCTGGGTCCCGGGGGCGGTCTGGGTCGGGAGCAGGATCTGGGGATCAGGAATACTGTGGATATATGGACCCTGATAAAGGACTAAATACTGGGTTTGAGGTCTCAGTCTTAGGATGGACTTCTAGGCCCCGGCATGAGGGTCTGGGACCCAGATGGAGGTCTAGGTAGAGGGCAGGTGCTCTGGGCACTATGGGGCGGGCTGGGCCCCTGGGACAGTCTGGGTCACAGGCAGCACCTCTGGATCATGGAATGGTCGACTGGACTACTGTGGATATCT
>NW_006347324.1:0-492 GCF_000327345.1 Myotis davidii
GTTGAGTCCAACGTAACCCGAGGACTGCCTGAAATCCTTGGGCCTTTGAATGATGCTTCAATAGGACACTGAAAGGCCATATATTGAATGGATGATTACCCTTTTGGCCTTATATCCAGGTTTTGGATAATTTTTCTAATAGATTTAAAAAAATCTGTATCAATGCAATGGATTTAAAATGGCAGTTCATTGTGTTTTAATCTGAATTTCTGTAACTATTAGTGACTTTGAGGCATTTGTTATTTTTACTTGGCTACCCAGTTTTCTCTAGTTCCAGGTCTTTCTCTCTCTCTCTCTTATTATTCCATTGATTTTTTAGAGAGAGTGGAAGAAATGGGAGAGACACCGAGAGAAACATCAACTGATTGGTTGCCTCCCACATGTGTCCTGGCCAGGGCCAGGGATTGAGCCTACAACAGTGGTACTTGCCCTTGACCTCCCAGGGCCCTTAAGTCCCAGGGCTAATGCTCTATCCACTGAGCCAAACGGGCT
>NW_006347325.1:0-492 GCF_000327345.1 Myotis davidii
ACACACACACACACACACACACACATGATCTTAACCCCTCAATGTTATTTAACAGTTTATCACAGATTAAACTAACTATACGTATAAACAAAACTACAAATGAACAATATTTTAAAAAATAGACAATGTAGGAATTTCTCAATTTCATCAATACAAGTTGTCCCAAGAGCACTCTAAAAACCTCCTTTTTATTGCATCTCTTCTCTCCCTTTCCTTAGTATCCTAAATTTTATCAGGCCACAATCACTGCTTGAAAGATTTCTTTCCAACTTCAATTTCTCAACTAATTTATCCTAGTCTTCCTCCATTTCTCCCAACACCAATCCTCACCAAGTGCTGTCATCCCTAGCTCCGTAAACATCTATCATATTCTCTTTTTCCTCACCATGCCCACTACTTCTTAGTTCAGAACTGGACTGATAAAACCATCACTGACCCAGGCCTCCAATTCTCCAATCCAATCTCCATAACGTGACTCAAATGATTTCCTTA
>NW_006347326.1:0-492 GCF_000327345.1 Myotis davidii
TTCTCTCTCATCATTGATCTCTCTCTCTCTCACCCACCACCCTTCCTCTCTGAAATCAATAATATATTCAGCCACGACTTATTGCTAGAAGAGTCTGTGGCAGCTCAGATATCTCTATGTGTAGGTAGTTTTCCTCAGGACCAGATAGCAGCCCCTATCTAAAAATGGGGTCAGGTTATAGGAGTACTCTAATTTGGGAGTTTTCAGGACCAGTACAGGAGAAGGAGAAGGATGCCTGGGACTTGAGTGTGCTGGTGATGGAGTAGTATGTGTGGATGCTCATGGGGTCTAGACTTATCTACTTGGGAAATGAGGGCATATTGGAAGTGAAGGAAATGAAGTCAGAGAGCAGTTTTAAGGGGATTAAGTGCCCAAAGGGTAGAAGACTTGAAATGTGGGTTCTGGGAATGGGATAGTAGAGGTAGAGTATTTTGGGTTTGGGTATGGAAGTGTGTTTGCTGAAGGGATTTTGAGGCCAAGACCATCATAATT
>NW_006347327.1:0-492 GCF_000327345.1 Myotis davidii
AACCAGCCTTCTGGGCAGCCAAGGCCACACTATGCAGACCCAGGCAGGGCATGAGCAGCAAGAGCTGGAGGGAGGCAATGGTAGAGGAGGCGAGGGCACAGGTGCTGGAGGAAAAGAAGCCAGGAAAGGCTGCAGAGGAAGATGCTTCAGAAGCACCATTTCAATCCCAATGGTCAAGCTTGAGACATGTGGGCATGAGAGGCACCAGATGCGCCTGGAATGGACCTGATCAAGCGCTGGGAAATTCACTGGGCGCCAAGGCAACCAGAGAAGCTGTCCAAGAGGCTGATCTGCAAACAGCACAGGGCTCTGCATCCAGAAGCTGCAGCTGCAGATCAAGGGCAGCGGTGCGGTTTATGGATGTGGACAGAACTTGTCATCAGCATCCGTCACCTCAGCCGGGCCCGGGCACCACAGCCACATGGAGATGAGCGGTCCTCTGCAGCCTGGTCATGGGAGGGTGACTGGCGGCTGTGATGGTCTATCCTGCAA
>NW_006347328.1:0-492 GCF_000327345.1 Myotis davidii
AATAAAAATATATTTTAAAAATAATAATAAAAACAAATTTGTAAAAAATAAAAATAAAAAATGTATATTGTATTTAGACACTTTTATGCTTATTTTTTAGGGGGAAAAACTATGGAAAATTATAAAACAAAAAAGAATGTGTCTTCATTGCTGTGCATATAAAGTCCATGTTGTACCTTGGGAATGCGCATCACAGGAAATTTGAAATCAAAATGTCTATCCTCCACTGTCACTCACTGCTTGCATGACTTGTACTAATTAATCATTTAATCCTTCAGAGCCTCAATTTATTGTCTAATAAATTAACTGGATTGGACTCAATATCTTTAATATGTAGCCACACATTCTATAATTCTTTTCAATTACCTGATGGTCAGGCTCTGGGTTTTTATTACTTTATTTGCATACTTTCATGTATTCGGAGTACAGTTTTGCATGCTTGACAAAGAATGACTAAACAAAATGACATAAAATTCAAATGCCAATGTCCAC
>NW_006347329.1:0-492 GCF_000327345.1 Myotis davidii
AGTGTATTCTCTGCCACCATCCTCGCTGCGACCCCTCCTCCAGCATGTCCTCTGCAGCAGCCCTGGGCTGAGGGGACTCTTCATTCCCAGAACCCCTCAGGCTCTGAGCCCTCATCCTCTCAGCCACACCAGGCCCAGAGGCAGGGGATCAGTTGGTCAACCCATAAGCCCTGTTCCAAAGCCCCTGCTTGGACCTAGACTCCCGGTGGTCAAGAGGGTCTCACCGCTGCTTCCCCTCACCTCACCAGCTGGGAAGCCAGGAAAGGAGTCAGTCTGTGTACCTAGCACCCAACAGAAAGGAAAAGCGAGACCACACATTTGCTGACCGCTCTGCAGCCTCCAATACCACCACCCTACGGAGGACACAGGCTGAGCCAGCAGGTGTGACTTCCCTAAGGACCCCATGGACCCACATCATATGACTCCAAGCCTCCAAGAGAGAATCTTGTTTCCTGTCTCTATTGTCTAACCCAGTGGTTCTCAACCTTCTGG
>NW_006347330.1:0-492 GCF_000327345.1 Myotis davidii
TCTTATTTCTTTAGTTGAATATTTAAAAACCTTATAACTAATTATATGAAAATATAATTTGAAGACTAATTTTGAGAGGTGTATTAAGATTATAGGTAGTCAAAATTTTATTTTGAAACTAGTTAATGCTCAGAACTTGGTCTTTGCTAAGTATAAATAGACTTGGGATCAATGTTACTATGACACTGAAGTTGTTCATATTTGCACTTTTTATACTTTCAGTTTCTTTAAAGGGTGTTTTAAGCATTTCTAAATGTCTATAATTTCAGTTAAAATTCAAGACTTACATCAGTTAACATATACACTTCCTGTAAAGTGACTATTTTGTTCTTTTCTAGAATATTTTCATAATGCTTGGGAATGCTGTCAGATAAGCATATACTCATGAAGACAGATGCACATGCCCTAATTTGTTCTGAAAACTGAGAATTCACTTATATTGATTTATTTTAGCCATGAATTTCCTCATCCTATGTAATAAAAGGCTAATAT
>NW_006347331.1:0-492 GCF_000327345.1 Myotis davidii
ATGGTGTATATGCTCAAGTAAACTGCAATGTGAAAGATTAAAGAAATATTAAATACAGTTACTAGATCATGGCCCCAGTTAAACATCTCCATTTTAGAATCAGACTGTAAGAGGCGTACTTCTCCACCTACAGCTGGAGCAGACTCATGAATAAAAATCAGAAGCCATCCAGTGGTCTCCATGAGGAAGTAGAGTTCTTTGTCACCCCAAAATATGCCTTCTGTGATACTGATCCTTTTAAGCTGCTCATTTTAAGGAAAGACTCAGAATTAAAAAACAACAACAAAAAATAAACACACCTTTGAATCTCCCTCCTTACTTCTCTGAAGAAATTCAGATAGAAAACCTGTTAGGGAGGCTAAAGGAAGGAAGCTATCAGCTTAGCATCATAAAATGAACTAAGTATGGCAGACAGGGAAGAATCTAGCAAAGTCTGTTTGCTAGACTCTCTTCTATGTCCCGTTGTCTCTTAGTGGCCCAGCAAGAATTCAT
>NW_006347332.1:0-492 GCF_000327345.1 Myotis davidii
CCCGGTAGGAACTGGCTCCAGGCCCCCAGGGCAGGAAGAGGGATCAGGAGGAAGCCACGGTGTGAAGAGAGGCTGGGAGACATCAGATGGTTTTTCTGGGTTCAGGCCAAGAGAGGTCCCTAAGCCTGATCCCCCGAGGAGCACAGTGTGATCACTAGAGCCCACTGAAATGTTTTACTCAACACAACACTTGGTCATCTCTGTGGGCCTGAGACCTGCTGGGCTCTGAGACATTAAGCCCGGGAGAGGCTCAGGACCCAGAGTGGGACTCCGATAAGCAGAGGAGGATGGCACATGTTGGGGTGCAGGATGGGGGATCCAGACAAAATTCTGGAGGCCACATTGTGCTCTGGATCGGTGCCCAAGTGGAGACCAGAATGCAGTGTTAGCTATTCATTTTGTAGACACTCCCACGCTCTGTGCGGGAGGCTGGGATCTCGGGTGTAAACAGGACTGAGTTCCTCATCCACGGGGAAGGCGTGTCTGTGCAAA
>NW_006347333.1:0-492 GCF_000327345.1 Myotis davidii
AAAAATAGGTCACTTGGTTCCTATATAAAGTATTTTGATATTTATGAGATGTTTGGATTGGTTCACATGCCTAATACTTTATACTTAAAGTAATTTCATGCATATTTATTTAAACAAATTGCCCCTTAGACAACAACATTTGGAGAGCAGTCATTACTGGACATAAGTTATGAATCTAAAAATTTTTTATAGATTCAAAACGCTTAAAATAAAGATGTGGATATATACAAATATATATTATGCTTTAAAAATGTTTATCTTTTCAGTTTTCGGCATTACTCTGTAAAGCTTGATATGCTCTAATTCTGGCTTTGACATGTGTTATTTTTACGTCACTGGAAGAGGTGGTTAATTCTTTTATGCCATTTTCTTATCGAGGACGTGGTAGACTTTTTGTTTCTGAAACACTGCCTCTGAACTCTGCTGGCAAGCTTATAAATCAGATCATACATAATTTATTTCTGTAAGTAACTGAATGTGCAGTATAGAATA
>NW_006347334.1:0-492 GCF_000327345.1 Myotis davidii
AAAAAAAAAAGATCCTGAGGCTTTAACTGAAACCAGTCTTGGATAGAAGAAGAGTAGCAGAAATTATAAAATAATTCTTCAAGTGACTTTTATGCAGATGGACCACAGAGCACACTTTGAAACACACTGAGAAACACTAATGATTCTTCCATGATTTGTTTAGGAACAGCGAGATTAAAGCAGTCTAGGAAGGATGGGCAAACAGACATCGGTCAGGTGTTGCTGGTGTTTCTGGCAAAGCTTGCTCTTCTGGAAGAGCTATGAGACCTGCCATGTCAGGGACCTAGAGTATTGCTCTTGACAGAATACTCAGCAGAGTTGTGAATTCTATTTATTCACCTTGGCTAGACTTCACAGAACAGGGGATGCGGGTAGATAAGGGGAAAAGAAATGCTGCCTCATAGTATTTTAGTGGCCAGGCACTTTAAGCAATTCAGGGAGTTATTTTGTGTTTTGTGTCTTCAGAACTAGGGGTTTCCCAGGACGTGAAAA
>NW_006347335.1:0-492 GCF_000327345.1 Myotis davidii
TATTGACTGCATTTCCTACACTGTAATTTGCATCTCCCTGTCTATTCTGTAACTACCCAATTTGTGCTTCCTAATGCCTTCACCTTTTCCACCCAGCCCTCTAACCCCGTCCCCTCTGACAACATTTACTTTTATGTCTTTAACTAAAAATATTTTTAAAAGCCTCCCACAAAAGCGCAAACTGATCACTGACTGTTAAAAAATAAAGGTAGCACATTTAATTTAAAAAGGAAAACAGTAGCTTTCTGATAAAGATACCCTCGAGTAATTGGAAACCTTGGAAACCAGGAAGTCCCTCTGGCCCATGACCCCAGCCGAGTCGCACAGTCATGGAGCGGGAGCAGGTGGAGGTCTGCAGGTGGTGGGGCACACAGGTCTACTGTGCTCCTCTCAGGCCTTGTTACTCCGCGGTCAAAGGAGCCATTCTCTGCAGCAATTTTGTGTTTCCTCAGCAGAAAGATTAGCCTTCCCAAGTGCTGAGCCACCGCTGGA
>NW_006347336.1:0-492 GCF_000327345.1 Myotis davidii
GGTTCAGAAGGCATTTTTATATAGGATCAAGCGAGATATATAAAATACTCCAAAAATATAAATGGTTTTGTAAAAGTGCTACTGGTATCGTTTCCCATTCTGAACTTCATACTAGTGTTAGGCACTAACCAATGCTATAATGGGTTTTACTCTTTTCAGAATATGCAAACAAACAAAACAACCTCAACAAAGAAAAAAAATGTGAACTGTTCACACTTCAGGTCAAAGTCCCTTCCTTATCATGGACTTCTGTGATGGACTAAGAGGAAGAATGATGTAGGATAAATGTTATTTTGCATCCTTGGCAAGGTTGTTAAAATCTATGTCTCAATGTCTTCATCCAAACTATAATAGTGGTATAGTTCATAGAACATAAGGATTAACTGGGATAGGACATGTAAAGTTATTAGAATTGTTCATGACACATAGTAAGAACTCAATAAATGTTAAGTTTTACTGTTTAACTAGTGGCCCAGTGCATGAAATTCATGC
>NW_006347337.1:0-492 GCF_000327345.1 Myotis davidii
ATATGAATTTGGGGGGACACAAACATTCAGTCCATAGCATTCACTTTAGTCAAGAGATAAATGTAAAGAAATTATTCCTGTCCCTAATCCACTTCTCATGAGGATACATGGTTCAATTAAATACTTAATGTTACTCCTGATAGAAACAAAGAGGTGTGCTTCCCAACTCCCAGCCTGAAGTAGTATATCATGGAAAAGTCAAATGGAAAAAGATTAAGCACCCAGCACAGCTGGGTAGAGAATGTTCAATCCATTTTAGTTGGGGAATGTAAAACTTTACATTAGGAGACCCTGAAAGATGACCCATCAGACACTCTTCTTTTTAGATGCACGAGGGGATGGAAACCCAGAAATGAAGACTTTGAAGATCTTAGTCAATTATTATGACGTTTTAACAGTAGCTATGATGATAAATGAGATTTATGTCCTCTAATTGCAACATATTTCCCAAACTCATTTATCTTTTTTGTTGTTGTTGTTAATCCTCACCCG
>NW_006347338.1:0-492 GCF_000327345.1 Myotis davidii
CCCCCACTCTGCCCCTTGGCTCTAAATCCCCACTTGTGCAGGGTGTGTTTGGTACTGAGCCCTGCTCTGCACCGAGGTCTCATCTCTGTATTGCAATAGTTCCTGACTACCATCTGTCCAGCACTGGTTTGCTTTCACAATATTATCCTAACGTCTGGGTTTAAGCACTCTTGGCAAATCCAAACAAGTACCTACCAGGTACCATTACTATGCTAAGTGGTTAGATTCTTAGGACTAGCCAGAAAAACAGAGCCACTTGAACATTTAAAACAGATTTAATTCAATGCAGGGAATTGGTTACATTGGTGATAAAAGAGCTGAGAAGCCAAACGGCACACTGAGGCAAGCCAGAGATTGCTAAAGCAGGAACCTCATGACGAAATCCCAAGGGCCAGGGTCACAGGGCAGAAGCTGACACCGGGGCACAACTGACCAGCAGGAACTGGGGCCACAAAGGAGACAAACTGCCACCAGATACATCACTCAAGACAG
>NW_006347339.1:0-492 GCF_000327345.1 Myotis davidii
TCTATTGGCTCTAATTTCAAGTACATCCAGAATCTGACCACCTCTACTGCTATCACTCTGATTCAAACTATGATCATCTTCCACCCAAGTAATACATACTAACATACAAAAACATACTAACTAGTCTCTCTGCTTCCACCCCTTCCCCAGTAGAGCAAATTGGTCCTTTTGAAAGATAAGTCCAGTCACATCACTCCTCTGTCAAAACCCTGCAAAGACTTACAAGCCAAAGGACTTACAATGCCTGTAAGGCCCTACTTCATCTAAGTCCCTGTACCCATAGTGACCTCATCTCCAACCACTTCCCCAATTTTTACCCCATTTCATCCGTGCAGGCCTCCTTGCTCTTTCTCTAGCATGCCAGGTATCCTCCACCTTGGAGCTTTGCACCGGCTGTTCCTTCTGCCTGAAATGTCATCTTCCTGATGCCCACATGGCTAACTCCCTCACATCCTTCAGTGCCGGGATCCTGTCCATCCTTGCTGTTTCAAG
>NW_006347340.1:0-492 GCF_000327345.1 Myotis davidii
ATCTTTGAAACTGATTCTTCTCATTGAGAAAAGCCAATTAAATACTTGGAGACAATTCGGATTTCAAATATTTCTTATGTGTGACTGCCCTCCTACTCTAATATACAGATGACTAAATGTGAGAGAGACTGAAGTCCACATGATCACTCCCTTTATGAAACCAAAGTGGGGGAGGCCGGGCTGAGATATTTTGATGCCGGAAATGGTACAAGTGAGGCTGAGCCCCATCGCTGGTCACCCAGAGGCCGGCAGCTGCAACGACTCCCCCAGCACCCTGGAGTTTCCGGAAAAGCACTAACAGTTTTCTGTGCCACTTCCTGATTCCTGCAAGAACAGATTGCTCATAGGAAGCTCTTTTCTACAGGAAATAATGTACGGCCGTATCTTGTTCCTAGACAGTCTGCAGATTTTTTTCTCCCCTCTTTCTATTTTATAAATTATCTTTTAAAAATTATTTTTATTTTTAATCCTTGCCCGAGGATATTTTCCCAT
>NW_006347341.1:0-492 GCF_000327345.1 Myotis davidii
AAAAAAAAACAAAGAAGAATACTTAGGATAAAATTATATGTGTGATACATTAAACAAAACTATTTTACAGTACAATTGTAAAGGTCTGCAAAATTATTAGCTTCTTTAAGATTCATTCCTCATTTTAATACTGCAATTCTCCCTGATGCTGTGAAATTGTTTTTGTTTGAAATGGCCACAGATATCTTTCTGTAGGCCAAATAGCATATTACACATCTGTCAAAACCACACTCTGTTAGCCTATAACTGTGTTTACAAAGCCTCTATGACCCTTGTGGATGGTCTGGCTGCTTGTATTATGTTCATTTCTTTCTTTAATGTGTTTATATTTTTCCAGTTTTCTAATTTGTATTACATGTGTATATATATTTCTCATATGTATAAATGAGAATGTACTAGAATGAACATTTAGTTCTGATTCTTTTATCCTCATCTTCCTAGAACATCTGGCCTTCTTGACTTCCTTATATACTTTTTTTGTTCCAAACTTAA
>NW_006347342.1:0-492 GCF_000327345.1 Myotis davidii
ATTAAAGCTGGGGACAGTGAAACAAGGAAGGGTAGAAAAAGCAACAGGAGAGAGTGTAGCTGGGGCTGCTTTGAATCTCTAGAGACATTATAGGAGAGAAGTGAGCCAAGGTAGGGCTGCTATTGGCTCACTGAAAAGTAAGAGAAAAGGGACTTTGCAGACAGGTTCAGTCCCATGAGGGCCCCAGAGATTGTTTTTTTAAAGTATGTGCCAGCATACCTTGTTTTGAGGGCTTTTATCTATCTCCTGCAGGTGGGAATCCTAGAGGAGGTCTCAGGGGAGGGTCTTAATAGAATAGTCATTAGTTTTCCAAATGTGTCCTTCAATGTGTTGATTCATCAAAATGAATGTACAGAGGGGTCAGGCTCATTCTCTGTTAGTTTCACTTTTAAAGAATTTCATTGAAGAGGGACTGGGACTGAGGCGGGTCTGCCCCTTCATGGTCTGGAATGTGTAAATCATTTGCTTCTAAGTGTCCTTGGTTAGGGAAGA
>NW_006347343.1:0-492 GCF_000327345.1 Myotis davidii
CTGTAATCTGTAACTTACATACCATCAGAGAGTGTAGGCTTTTGAGCATTAGCTTTCTGTCTCCTGGCTGGCACCATTCATAATAAAATAGCAAATATTTCTCTACTGCAGTTCTCAGTGTCTAGTGTTAGGCTCTGCTAGTTTTGGGTGGACAAACTCTTTCTGTTCTCTAATGATCTCACAATATATGCAAATATAAAATCATTATATTGTACACCAGAAACTAAAATAATGTTATACATAATTATATTTCTTTAAAAGAAAAGCCATGAGACAAAGAGCATGAAAAAATTTCAAATGGAGTCAAAGATTGTATCAGAAGAGATAGTGAGAATTTAAGACATCTCTAACCTCCTTCATTCCCAGGAATCTGAATATATTTAAGGAAGGTTTTAAATTTTCACAATCCATGAAATGGGAGTTTGAATTAATCATTTAGATTTTAAGGAGCCAGGAGACCAGATGACATTGTGGTTACATAATAAAGTGTGA
>NW_006347344.1:0-492 GCF_000327345.1 Myotis davidii
GGTCATAATAATCTGGCCACTCAGTGTACAAGGAAGCATTATCTACCTTGCTCACCATTATATTCTTCAATTACCATTGTTCTGCCACATAGAATATATCAATTAACAACTCAGTAATTATCGTTTTGCAAAAAGAACTAACAGATCTCTAACATTCAAAACAAAATACCATACAATAAATTGGGAAAAACCACAACTATTATTTTCCCAAGCTTAATTACAATAAGATTTTCATTGTGATGATGAGAAATGCAAATCAACTAGTTTTTCTTTTGGTAAAGTTCTAATGCCACAGATTTCACTAAACTTATTCAGTCACAAAATATGGGTCATTTGCCAAAGCAATTTTGACAAAGAAGAAAAAAACTGAAGGTGTCACACTCCCTGATTTCAAACTGTTTTCCAAAGCTGTAGTACTTAAACAGTATGGTACTGGCATAAAAAGACACACAGAACAAGGGAACAGCATAGAGAGCCCAGAAATAAACCCAT
>NW_006347345.1:0-492 GCF_000327345.1 Myotis davidii
CCTTCCTCTCTGAAATCAATATATAATATATTGCAACTGTTTTCAAACTTTTCTTCCTCTCTCCCTACTTCAGAGTTGGATTAATATATTAACTTGTCAAACAATTTCTATAATTCTTTTGCAGAATAAAGTCTATGCTTTTAGTGAGAGATAGGAACTTGCTTAATTCTTTACTTTCTATATATGATAACTGACTCCTATGATGTATCAGGTTGTTCCAGGTTTGTGGCTATGAATAAGGCATTGTATTTCCCCTCACACCATGCACAATATAATGGAGATGTCAGAAAGGTTAATAAAGCTACTTTCATAGTCAAATAAGCAATGGCACCTTTGTTTGAATCTTGCACAGCAGACACACTATCTACAGCATTTGCTCTTTCCAGAGCACATATGTCCTTATCTATGCTAATGATACTCTTTGACTACTAGAGGCTCAGTGCACGAATGTTGTGCATTGGGGGGAAGGGGAGTCCCTCAGCCCGGCCTGTG
>NW_006347346.1:0-492 GCF_000327345.1 Myotis davidii
AGAGATCAAATTGGATTAAATGGCAATTAATTGGCAGTATTTGCTGGGGTGCTGAAGAAATGCCTCGTATTATGAGAAGAGTTCATGACTCATCTGTATGCAAGCCCAAAGGAGGGTGTTGGTACATCATACATTATCATAATTCTTGCATTGCTTATCTACATAAATTATAGAGACAAAGTCTCAACAGTGCCAAATGTATTTTGGAAACGCTTTTTGCAGGAAAAGTGCACAATTCTATTACTGGGTTTGTGACCCAGTTGTAGGGTGCATAATTCTGTCCATAATTGCAGAACATCAACCTTAAAAGACTAAGAAAATAATTCTTCTGAGAAATAAAAAGGCATCTTAATCAACACTAAATGCAAGCTAATTTCAGGACTTTGGGGTTCTGACCAAAAAGTTGTCTCTTTCCAACAGGACCCATAATCCTCTTTGCCTCTTTTTATGAATCCTGATAATGCGATATCATGCTATCATGTTGGCATTTTT
>NW_006347347.1:0-492 GCF_000327345.1 Myotis davidii
GCAGTTTGCTGACCACTGGGCTAGCCTCTAGGTCCTGGCCTCTGCCACTGGGTGGTATGCTGCTTTATGGGAATTAAACAAGTGTTTTACTGAAGTGAAAAAATGATGGAAGTCTACATCTTGGAAACCCACCAGGAAAATAAGTGATAAACCAGAGGAAAAATAAGAGAGTGATCCTTTTATTTTCAAATACAAAGAGATAAAGAAGATAAGTCAATAGAAACAAAAGAAGGAAATGAGAAGGTGGGGAGATCAGAATACAGAATAAATTCTTCTCATTGACCTAGTATCCTTCTGTTCCTATTCCATTTATTCTCCTCTCCTCTAAACATCCAGGGTGTTCAAAGGGTTACTTTACATCAAGGAAGTTATAAAGAATTATTTTATGTCAAGGAAGATCTGCTTTAAATTCAGACAGATCTTGACTGGAACTTTGAGGAAAGTACATAACCATCTTGTTTCAGCTCACATATTTGTAAAATGGGGTTAAAA
>NW_006347348.1:0-492 GCF_000327345.1 Myotis davidii
TTAGCAAATATTTATTAAGAAACTACTATGTGCAAAGTATGACAATAGTTTATTCTCAGATCAATCAAAAAGACATTCAGTTCAACTAGTATTCCTTGATACCTATTATAGGCTAAGCCCCATTCTTAGTCTTAGCACTACTGAGCTAGCAAAATAAAAACCCTTCCTCCTCCAAGAGAAAGGTGTGCATAGATATATAGCTATGCCATAGAAGGTAAGCTGTAACATGTATGACATAACTGTCAAAGGCATGAGCTTGGGAAATGGCTGTTTTAAAAAATGCTTTACCATTTGCTAGCTATTTGATTCTAAATCCTAGTTTTTTTCTCATACTTAACCCATAAGTCTTGTAAGTACAGAATAAGTTCATGTGTGAAAGTTGCTTTCCGAAGGGCGTGGCTTACAGTATTTACTCAATGTATATTAAATTCACTTTTGTCATTATTATTTAGTAATAGTTTAGAGTAAAATGGACTTAAAACACTGACTCTT
>NW_006347349.1:0-492 GCF_000327345.1 Myotis davidii
ATCCAAGTTATAAGCCAGGCTCTCTAAATAGATAACACAAGAAGCTACCTCTGGAAGAATCTTTAGCAACCTCTAGCTCCAAGCCCAAGATCTCAGGATTGTATCATATATACCGTTTCTACTGTTCTTTGTCCTTGTCCCCTCATCCTTTCTCCTCTCTCCTTCCCTCCCCCACCTTTCCCTCCTATTCCTAGGACTGTGTTATGACTTTGGTAGGTCCTAGAAATTTCTGCCTCATGGCCCTCTTCTGCCATAAAATTTAATTTAAATAGTATATTTTATGACTACATTGGTATTAATATGAGTATAATCTAGGCAAGTTTCAATATGATATATTCACTATAATTATATTCACTTTTTTCTTCTGATTTTAAAGTAAATTAAAATTAAGACATTTCTGTGGGCCCCTAAAAGTATTGTGGGTCCTAGTCATTAGGAGTCCTGTACCTGATGGAGAAACCAGCCTTGTTCTTGTCATTTGCTGATTTGTTC
>NW_006347350.1:0-492 GCF_000327345.1 Myotis davidii
GGGAAAGAGATTTATTGTGATAAAGTGAGATCAATTATTTGGATAAAAATAGAAAACACTCATCAAATTTGTGCATGCTACCAATCTGGGAGGAGTAGCTAATATGATTGATAATGGAATTAAGATTCAAGAAGTCATGTTGGAATGTGGGGATGACTAACTGAAACAAACAGAATGAAGTTTAGTGGTGATGGATACAACATTTTTCTTTTATACTAAGATAAATCATTTAAAGTACAGATGGAAGAAAAATGACTTAATACAATTCAATGTGGAAAAGATTAGCATCTCTTACTTGATAAAAAGCTTATGTATTAATGAGTCAGGACATATGAAATCTCTAAAATTGGGGCAGAGAGACTAGCCCATAATTGGAGCGTTAATTAAACTATGATACATTCTCAAAATTGGGAAAGATTTTCAGGAGATATAGGGTGTCCCAAAAATGTATAAACACACTTGAATAGTTATAAAGGCAGTGTTTATTAAAAT
>NW_006347351.1:0-492 GCF_000327345.1 Myotis davidii
CCCCCCAGCTCTATGCCCACTGCTATGGCAAAAGATCAGTCCCTCCTAGAGTCTCGTGGCTTTCCCTGCTCAGATCTGACCTCCATTCCTTTCACGCCATGTAACTGATCATGTGGTTGCTCTGTGTACTGTCCTCAGTGGTTCCCCATGCTCACACCCGCACTACCCAACAGCTTCCTGCAATGACAGGAATGCTCTCCAATCTGTGCTAATGTCCACAGGTGCGTTGGAAAGGTGGTTAGTGAGACTGAGAAACTGAAGCTTACATTTTATTTAACTCTAGGTAATTTATATAGCCACATGTAGCTAGTGGCTTCAATATTGAAGCATTTCTATGGTTTTTAATCTTTTAAGAAAGTCATATCACCCTTTGTTGCTGGGCGGAAATCAGGTTCTTCCCTGGGATTTTGAGGACAGCAGTCCAAGGACCCAAGTACAGGAGACTATGGTGTGGCAAGGTTAATTTTAGTTCAAGCTGTTGTAACAATAAAA
>NW_006347352.1:0-492 GCF_000327345.1 Myotis davidii
TTTTTTCATAGCAGAACATACTGCAGGGATTTAAGAACACACATGCCTGGTGCCAGCTTACCTGATGTTCTATAACTGCATTGCTAGAAGGGTTGTTATTGCCATAGGAGTTGGCTGTGCCCCAGAAAAATGGGGTGCTGGTCCGTTCCTGCACATCTTTATCCTGATCTTCACCTCAAGAAGGGCACTGCCGTGTTTCTCGTCCAAGGTTCTTGGTTTGGTGGACAACATCCTGCTTAATACAACTTTGTCCTTACAGCTGTTGTTACAGAGATATGATGACTGATTTTGGCCAAGGAGCTAGCATTAAAGGGACAAGTAGTCAATTTGTGATATCAGGATGATTTATAAGTTTCCTCCATGTTGGAAATAAAGGAGGGGAATCCAACTGCTCAGTGGAGACTTATTCTCCCCACAGTCACTTTACCTCCACATCAGCACCCCAGCAACCCTCACTTCTCGCCCCTGACTGCGGGTTGGGGGCCACTTCTT
>NW_006347353.1:0-492 GCF_000327345.1 Myotis davidii
TAAACTCATAAGTCAAGGCCCCACTGTAGTAATAACACTGGATTAACAACAGAGTTAGTATTTAATTCTGGGCTGCAGAATTTGCTTTTAATCATTACTATCTCTAGTCCTTGAAATTAACAAGTATGCACAAAGGTCCTTAAGAGTGAGTGTAATCCAGGGCAGGACTAAAATTTCTGAGGCACTTAAGGCTCCAGTGTCGCCCCAGAAACCATTACTAGAAATAAACCCAATTCTACCCCAAGTCCACAGAAAAAGGAACATGGAAATCACAACTCTCATCACATCTGAAAGGGGGTCATTTCAAGGTTCTCTGATAAAAGGAACATAGCTGACTTCTGACAATAGCATTCTGGGTGGCCCATTGGTTAAAACATAAGGCCAAATAAAAAATATAAATATATGATAGTTATTGGGTAACTATCATCAGAGTCAAATACATGGTAATATTTAAAAATCAGAGGCCCAGTGCATGAAATTCATGCACTCGAG
>NW_006347354.1:0-492 GCF_000327345.1 Myotis davidii
CCGCTGATCTAGAAACACAGCCGATAGACTAGCTTGACTGCACATCAACATCTATAAATCAGGACATCTGCCCCAGAGATGTTTCCCTTAAGACTCATTTTGAAACAAATGTTGGTTTTCTCTGCCCAGGGAGCCTTGACATACACAAAGCACCTATCCTAATTCACAGGTTAAGTGTTCTAATGAAGCCTCCATCTCGGCCTATCTGGAGAGTGACTACCAATCTCTTTGAAGAGGGCCCCAGGAAACTCACAGGTGTATTTCTGGTATGCTTTATAGTAATTGTTTGTATAAGACTATTTAACTTAAGTTACACACATTATGAATCAATTCCCATCTCAATTGAAAGCATAAAAAGAATTAGCAGTGTTTTGAACAAAGTGAGAACTAACTAGAAAACAATGTGTATAAAGTATGATAAGGTAAATGCTTTTTTTAAATCGATTTTCCATACAATTACTCTGAAGTATTTTTAGAAGATGGTTTCAAAAA
>NW_006347355.1:0-492 GCF_000327345.1 Myotis davidii
AGAATAGTTTCCATTGTAAGAAAACTATCCAGAACAACTTATTTCTCTCAAGCTAGAATTCATGGAGGTGAGGTGATCACCCGTCAGGCCTAGGATGTTGGGAAGCTCTGCCATTGCTGATATCCCTTCCACTGCCCAGGCCATTCCATCTTCTCCGTCATTTTCCATCACTTCCTAAGTTTAGTTTGAAAATCACATCTTCTTGCAGATGAGAGTATTTCTGGAGGCTCCATGCCTGGTATTACAATAGATGCCACCAGGTGGCACCAAGGGATTGGCTACTTAGGTCAAAAGGTTAGAATCCCTCAGTTGTGGCTCTGGAGAAGGCAGATAAATTTATTTTTTAAAAAAGTCATTTTAACACAACATACTTTGATTTCTATGTTTTCTAATTCCTACTTCCAAGATATGTGATAAACAATTTTGAGAGAGAATATAAAGCTGAATCCTTGATTTCCCCTACTCTGACAATTTATAATCACTAGCTAACCT
>NW_006347356.1:0-492 GCF_000327345.1 Myotis davidii
GACTTACTCAACATCTGAGGATAATATTGGTGATTTCATCCATGTAGGGCTGATATTTATCACCATCCACATCTTTGGGGATTTTCATATAATTGTGTAATTTATTTTATAAATCCGTTCATATTTGTCAGGCTATTTTGATAAAATTAGAGGTCAGTGTTTTGTGTTGTTTTACCTTCCCTTTATCGATCACCTTCAGTTCACTTTAGCTCCCCATTTCTATAAAAGGGAAATTCACTAAGAATTGCTTGATTTCGAAGTTTCTAAATTCAGATAATCCACAGCACTCTCACTCAGCTATCCTCATGTCTCTTCTCCAATATTATTTTGGCCATTGGCCCTACTTTCTCCCAATTGATCTACTCACCATGCCTCCATGTCCTCCCAGTTCCAACCTAGACTTCTTCATCTATCAAATCAATAGTTGTTGTAGCTTTTTATGCCATGCCGACAATTATCTTGCTCCCACTTTGTCCTCCTGTCATACCCACC
>NW_006347357.1:0-200 GCF_000327345.1 Myotis davidii
AAATAAACTTATACAGACTTGTCTCTGTAATTCTACTACATTTTTGCTAGTACAACAGAAAAAGATTCTCTTATGCTTAAAAAGAATAATGGAATTACAGATTTTAGAGTTAGGAGCTCTCTCATTCTATAGATGAACAAACGTAAGCCTGGAGAGGAAAATGAAATAAATCACTAAAAAAAAAAAAAAAAAAAAAAAAA
>NW_006347358.1:0-492 GCF_000327345.1 Myotis davidii
AGAGCAAAACATCAATTGGCTGCCTCCTACATGCCCCTTACAGGGGGTCGAGCCCTCAAGACAGGCATGTGCCCTGACCATGCATTGAACTGGTATCCTTTTGGTGCACAGCATGACGTCCAGCCAACTTAGCCACACAGGCCAGAGTAGATCTTTTATTAATTTTTTTTTCATGCATAGGTATTTTATTTTCATAAAAATTATAGGTATTTCCTAATTGGTTCCACTGTGAGTTAGACTCAGGAAAACCTTGTGACCTCATGTCTTTAATAAGCAAATGATTACTGCCGAGTAATGAAGATGAAACCTTTAAGGGTTTACTCAGAGGGTGAGACTCACAACTGGATCTCATGAGAAAAACAACTTCATTTCACATTTAAAAAGAGTAAAAAAATCTCTTGGTCTTGAGTACATAAACATGAGGATGTTGAAGTTGGTAAACTTTTTAATGTTGAAGTTGATAGACACTCAAAGTATGAAATGTGAAATGTT
>NW_006347359.1:0-492 GCF_000327345.1 Myotis davidii
AAAGGATTTCCAAGATGGGCACTAGGCATTTAACATCTGGAAATGAGTGTGTGCCATTCATTTTGGGAAATTGGGCAGTTATCAAACCAAAGAATCAGAAATGAATTCTTCCAATTAGCATTTCACATCAAACACATTCCTAAGTAAATTGTAGGTATAATTGGCTTTATTAAGGGATTCACAAATCAGGCAGAATCCCATCTAGTAACTAAAATGGCGCTCTGAGGAGTTGTAAAATGTGGAAAGTTTTTATAGGAAGAAGGGTTGGCAAGAGAGCTATTAACAAAAGAAAAAAAAGATTAATTTTAGACTAGGACATCTTTTGGAGGGAAAGGAGTGTTGAGGGTTTTTATTGTGCTGATTGCCTCTTCCTTTAGTTGGGGGGGGGGGATTAATGGAGAGACCCCAACCTAATAGATTACCTCATTGATGTTGACCAGAAAATTTTAGACTGGTTGATTAAGGTTGCATTAGTGGGAACGGTTGAAACAG
>NW_006347360.1:0-492 GCF_000327345.1 Myotis davidii
CATGAAATCCAATGAGGGGAAGTCACTTGGGACAACGAGATGAGGTGGAGGAGGCTTTCTTAGGCAACCCACCCCCTGGAAACACCTCGACTCCCTGGGAGATGACGGCGAGGCCATGCTCTCTTGGCTGGACGCTCCCAGGAGCCCTGGTTAGGTTTTGGGTCAATGAAGCCATCTTGCCCAGCCTTATGCATCGGGCACCTAATGCGTTTCTTGTTTGGGCACCGGCCCTGCCAGGAGGGATGCCAGGAGGCCATACTCTTTTCTGGGAAAGAGGGAGAATAAGAAACGACCAGCGTGTCCAGACAAGCTGTGCGATCCTACCCCTCTTGTCCCCCTGAACAGAGGCCAATGCCCCAAGATGAAGGAAATCCATCTGTAATCTGATAGGCCAGCGAGCATTCTGCCAAGAACAACGCCTTTCCTTCCTGCAGTGCCAGGGTCCAGGTGCCTAAATGCCAACCGCATAAACTCCAGGACAAAACAAAACAA
>NW_006347361.1:0-492 GCF_000327345.1 Myotis davidii
TCACTTAGCATAATGTTCTCCAGATCCATCCATTCCTAATGCCAGGCTTTTCCCTTTACCATTTAAACTGGAATCTCTCAGCCACCAATATTTTCTAAAACTACTCAGATGGTCAATTGTGTGGCTGGGGGACAAGATATAATTTACAGATAGGGTGAAATGCACAGATCTCAAGTGTACAGTTCAGTGAGTTTTGAAAAACTTCAGATTAACCACTGTAACACACCTGTAAAGATACAGAACATGCTCTTGAGCCCCTTCCAGTCAATTCCCATTACTTTCCAACCTCACTGGGACAACCACTGTTCTGATATTTTTTTTAAATGTATTTTTCAATTATAGTTAACATGCAATATTACATTAGGTTCAGGTGTATAACTGTGATTAGATATTTATACATCTTATGAAGTGATCAACCTGATAAGTCTAATAACCATGTGGCACCAACATAGTTGGTATAATATTACTGACAATATTCCCTATGCTGTACTT
>NW_006347362.1:0-492 GCF_000327345.1 Myotis davidii
AAAAAAAATATTAAACCACCATAATTCTCCAATGTAGAGTTATTGTTAGAATATATCTTTTTGGACATTTATATCCGTGAATAATTCTATCATTTTAATAGTTATTCTTATACTGATTTAGAGTTAGGTAGAAACCACAGAAGTATCAAGATAGGAAGAAACTTAGGGAACAATTTAAATTGCTAAAATTGGGTTCTTGAAATTGGGCAAAAAATAATGCCATGTAATCTTTGTTCCAAAAGGATATTGGAGTAAACTGTAAAACATACTGTAAATATGTATGATTTGTGAAATACTTCTATCCTATTCTCAAAAACATAACTCAGTATTTTGCCATGATTTCTGGTTACAATTAAATTCCAAAAAAACTAAAAGTAAGGAAAAATATAGATTTCCTTACAAAATTTTTTAAAAAAACTTACACTGCTTTCAAGACAGCACACAAAAAATGCATTCAGAATAGTCTGGGTACTCAATAGTTATGTGAATATG
>NW_006347363.1:0-492 GCF_000327345.1 Myotis davidii
TTGTAAAATTTCCTCCAAAAAAAGATGGTTTCTTCCACCAAAAAAAACGAGAAAACTAGCAAATCTAGTAATCCAGGAACACCCACTTCCTGATCCAACAATCAAACCAAGAAGCAGATTTGACCAATGTAATCCTGTTGTGTAACGCTTCAACGCTGTCGCGTTCTACTAAAGGCCACAAATATCTGACATTTTGCTTTAGCAAGCTTGACAGAATCACCCACAAGTTTGATTATTACCAGTTTTCTGTCCATCTATTGACGTATTCTGTGGGATTTTCGATATGCCGCAAAACTGCCCCCCAATCGAAATATTGTAGTAGAGGACTTATCCTGTCAGAGTAATGATATTCTAATTGGAAAACCGCAACCATCTAACAGCAACAGCAACTGCCAACAAGTTGCACTTGGGCAACATTACATAATGTAAGGAGTAGCGAACCAAATCATGGCCCTCAATAAAACATCCAAATAAAAAACAAAAACCATCCCT
>NW_006347364.1:0-492 GCF_000327345.1 Myotis davidii
GGAAACAGAAGAAAGAAATCAGAAAACTTGATTATGGGACATTTGAGATTACCCAGTCTGTGAATAGAAAGAAAAAAAGAAAAATAAAGAAAAATGAATAGAGTCTCAGAGGCCTGAGGGACACTATCAACTGTACCAACATATGCATAATGGGAGTCCAAGAAGGAAAGGAGAGGGAGACAGAAACATTAAAAAATCTGAAGAAATAATGACCAAAAACTTCCCAAATTTGATGAAAATTATTAATCTACACATCTAAGTAGCTCAAGAAACCAAATAAGATGTACTCAAAGACAGAATAAAAATATTCTAAAATTTATTGTAGTAAGGGTTGCAGAACTCTGAATATATTAAGTACCGTTGACTTGTACTCCTTAAAAGTGTGAATTGTGTAGTATGTGAATTATAAAGCTGTTTTTTAAAAATAAGGGAAAGAAATACTGATACATGCCACAACATGGAAGAAACTTGAAGACATTATGCTAAGTGCAA
>NW_006347365.1:0-492 GCF_000327345.1 Myotis davidii
TTATTGTTCTTTTCGCACTTTATCATAACACAATACTTTTGAAAACTAGGAAGACACATATTTTGTTGAAGAGAAGACTGCCATATTCTTTCTCCATATTTGCAAAGCCATTTTCATCGTTGATTTATAAACAATTACAATTGTTGGTCCAATGAATTTATTCATTTCTACATCTATTTTCTTTCAATTACCTTTGTATTCACATCTGGCACTTACTTGTCTGTTTACTAGCCTTATCAAGCACATTCTTGTGTATAAACCACTTTAAAAAGGAAAGAATACTGTCTGTACCCTTTATCAAAATAGTATGGTCTGGCTCCATTTTCACAAAATATTTCAGGATCAAGTCCTTCCTGTTGAAGGACTAATTAGAAGAGAATGCCAGATACCCTTCTCACTCTTAGAAAGATAATGTTCATTCATTGAGTCTTGAGCTAGAGATAATTCATCTAGTATAATGCAGTGGTTCTCAGCCTTCTAGCCCTTTAAATA
>NW_006347366.1:0-492 GCF_000327345.1 Myotis davidii
ACCAGATCTCTCAGAGGAAAATCCTTCACAGATAATTTTCTCTTGCTCTTGTGTTGATTTTTCCCTCAGTGATTAATAGTGCCAAAGTAGGTCAGCAATTATTCTGCATTATTTCCATTTTCTGAGCTGGCATTTCATGAATGACTCAAAGTACAAGGGACATCAGGTGGTTAGAAGTGTAGCAAAGAAAATGAAGCAGGATAAAGGGAGAGGGAGGACAGAGGTGCTACTTCAGAGAAGGTAGTCAAGAAAGACTTCATTTGAACTGACAACTGAAAGAAGTGAGTGTGCAAGCCATGTAAATGTTTGGGATGGGTATTGTGTCAGTGAGAGGGAACAGCAAGTGCAAATGCCCTGAGATAGCAAAGTTTTAGTTACAACTAAAGGAGACAACTAAGGGAGACAGTGTGATGAAGCAGAATGTGTAAGGGGAAAGTAGCCAATGGTGTGAAGGGTGAGGCCTCTAGACCAGTGGTTCTCAACCTTCTGGCC
>NW_006347367.1:0-492 GCF_000327345.1 Myotis davidii
GAAATTCCTCTTCTCATCACTGTGAAGATGCTGTATTATACAAGAAAAACAAGATGGCAGAAAATCTTCTAATGACAAATAATGTTGAAAGGGACATAGAAAGCCATGATGAAGATGCAAAGAAGCAAGTTATTAGAAAACTGTAGCTTTGCAATGTTGGGATGAAAGTATAGGTGTACCTGGCCTGCCTCGGCCAGAGGTGGGTGCACTGCGAAGCTACTGAAGTTTCAGCATGCCAGACAACTATACTGAGTGGTGTTCCTTGGTAGGGATATACCAGTTTCTTTGTCCACTCACCTGTTAACAGACAGTTGGGACCATAACACTGGGGCAAAGTGATTTGACTGCTACAAATGAAGCTGCTGTGAACATTCATGTACCAACCTTGGTGTGCATATATTGTTTCATTTCCGTGGGTGGATACCTAGGAGTGAATGGCTGGACCACTTGCTAGACATATTTTTAACTTTTCAGGAATTTCCAAACTGTTTT
>NW_006347368.1:0-492 GCF_000327345.1 Myotis davidii
TGGCAAATTCAACTTCATGAAGATTTACTCCTATGTTTTCTTCTAAATATTTATAAATTTTGCTCCTACATTTAGTTTTTGAACAATTTTAGTAAATTTTTGTATATGGCATGAAGTAATGGTCCAATTAGTAGTTTTACATGTGGTTATTTAGTTGTCCCAGTGCCATTTGCTTAAAACTCAATTAAGGTCTTGCCACACATAAACCATCAACTATCTATAGAGGTATGGATTTATTTCTACACTTTCAATTCTATTCCAATGATCTGTTTGTATATCCCTGTCTAGATGGCCAATGCTTTGTAGTAAGTTTTGAAATCAGAAAAGTATGAGACCTCCTATTTTAATGTTCTTTTTCAGTATTATTTTGGCTATTCTGGTACTCTGCAATTCCATATAAATTTTAGAATTAGCTTGTTAACATCTACAGAAAGTTCAGCTAAAATTCTAGTAGAAATTGTGTTGAATCTGTAAATCATTTTTTTTGTGAGT
>NW_006347369.1:0-492 GCF_000327345.1 Myotis davidii
GCCCCTTCATATCCCCCTGGGGATAGGAACACCAATTCCCACAGATGCTGGAAGTATTAGAAGCTGAGAGCTCTCAGGTGATTACTTCTCTGGGCATTTACCTAGTCCTTTAAAAGACCCTAGAATTGAATTCCCCTGGAACTGCCTGGTAGTCACATCTCTCAAATCCTAGCTCCAAAAATAAGCACTAACTTGAATTAAGTGTTTTATATATCCATGTATTTCTTTAACCTTTGACTACTCGAGTATATTTGCTCCTAATGACCAGGTTGAATTATATCACACCATGTATTCTATTTGCTTTCCTTGTTCATGTTTATGAGTTCTTCAAATTAGTAATATTCTAATTCATTTAGATTTCAATTTTATGCATATGCTTTAGTGTACCATTTTTCTGTTGAGTCCTTTCTTTTTAGAGGATTCCACTTTTCTAAGGAAGTGGTTAGAAGATTTAGGGAGGCCCCAAACAATTTATAAATAAACAAGAAAGAG
>NW_006347370.1:0-492 GCF_000327345.1 Myotis davidii
ATATAACATATGTAAGTTTAAGGTGTATGGTGTGATGATTTGACACATGTATGTGTTGCAAAATGCTTACCACATAACATTAACACCTCCATCCCCTCATAAAATTACCTCTTTTCTTGTGCATGATGATAACATTTAAGATCTCTCTTAACAACTTTCAAGTGTATGACACAGTATTGTTAATTATAGTCACCATCCCCAGAACTTATTTTATAACTGGGAGTTTGTACTCCTTGGCCAAGATCCCATTTCTCCCACCACCTTGCCCCTGGCAACCACCATTCTACTCTCTACTTCTATGAATTCAGCTTTGTTAGATTCAAGATATAAGTGAGGCCCTGGCTGGTCTTCTCAGTGGTTAGAGCTTCTGCCCATGGACAGAAGGGTCACAGGTTCACTTCCCAGTCAAGGACACGTATGCAGGTTCCCCAAGCCTGGTAGGAGTACGTGCGGGAGGCAAACAATTAATGTGTCTCTCTCATGTCAATGTTT
>NW_006347371.1:0-492 GCF_000327345.1 Myotis davidii
TGTCACTTAGAGAATGTAAGTCCTTATTATAGAATTTGGGTTTGGGTAAAGTAATTTTGGGGAAGAAGCTGTGCTTTTCTCTGGATTGAATGATGCCAGCAAGTGAGGTTAAGATTGGGTATCTTAATGAGTATCTTAAGGAGAGAAGATAAGAACAAGGACAAATCTATAAAGCAGCAACAGTCACACATATGAGCCAATACATGGGCCGTTTGTTCAGTTTTGTGGTTTGGACAATGCTCATATTTTTTTCTATGTTCAGTTGAGATTGCCAAGTGTTCTTGATTTTGTCTTGATCTATCATGGTCCAGATTAGCCTTGTTTGATGTTCTGTGATGGTTGTGTATGTTCAACAGTATATTAAAGCCTAGCTGTGAGGGTCAGACCATCTTCTAGCAACACCAAACCTAAGGACTAGCATCTGGCCAGCTCCCAGGTGTCTGGGCTGTTTTTTTGTTTGTTTGTTTTGAGTGTGTGTGTGTGTGTGTGTGT
>NW_006347372.1:0-492 GCF_000327345.1 Myotis davidii
TGGTGAGGTTGTGAAGAAAAGTGTAAAATAACCTTAGACACTGTTGGTGGGAATATAAATTAGTGTAACCACTGAAAAAAGCAGCGTGAAGGCTCCTCAAAAAGTTAAAAGTTAGAACTTCCATATGACCTAGCAATTACACTTCTGGGAATCTATCCAAAGGAAATGAAAATACTAACTAGAAAAGATATCTACATGCCTACATTAACTTCAGTATCATTTACAATAGTCAAGGCATAGAGGAAACCTAAGTGTCCATCAATGGATAAATAAAGACATTTCCTATGTATATAAAATGGTATATTATTCAGCCATAAACAAGAAGAAAATCCTTCCATATGCTAACACATGGATGAACCTGGAGGATACAATGCTAAGTGAAATAAGCCAGGCACAGAAACAAATACTGTATGATCTCATTTGCATGTGGAATATAAAATAGTTGAGCTCATAGAACCAGTGAAAAGAATGATAGATACTGGGGTCTGGAAA
>NW_006347373.1:0-492 GCF_000327345.1 Myotis davidii
TATCTGTGAAGGGGTCAAGTTAAAAATATACATTTATTTTTACCTTTTCTTTCAAAGAGGCAAAATGTTAAAGCCCGACATTTCTGTCTCAGCCTGGCCACTTAGTCCTCTGGGCTGGTGGATGCCCCCTATCCTCTCAGGGTCCACTTCCTGTGGGACTCTGCAAAGCGTAGTGACTTCCCAGCAGCGAGAGCTTCCTGCCTTGGAATTCACCCAAACCAATATCAAACTACGTCCCCAAATCACGTCATCTGTCCCCATTCCCACCACACCCTGAGGAGGTCCTTTCTTTGCATTTACCAGAATCACGTTTGGGTCAGACTGCTTGGGTTCCAATCCTGAGTCACATTTTGGGCAAGTTCCTACCCTCTCTGGGCCTCGGTTTCCTCACCTCTAAAGTGAGGGCGATGCTGTGCTGACCTTACACGGTCGTCAAGAGGGTTAAGCAGGACATCCACCTACCGCTTAGAAACACTGCCTTTAATAAATGCC
>NW_006347374.1:0-492 GCF_000327345.1 Myotis davidii
CATTACCTCAGCTACTGCATCATTTTCATCCTGAGAATACAGAAGTAGTGGGAGCAAGCTGTCCAGGACTTGGTTCTTTATACCTTTCTTATCTGCGTATTTCACAGACTTTACAGAGGCTCCAAAGAGGGTCATGGAGAAACAATGAACATTAGGTCTCACCTATGAAGGGAATATTCAAAGGGAAGCAACTCACTGAAACTGTTCATGCTTAACTTACAAGAGCTCTAGGTTAGTTGAAATGGCAGTCCTAACACGAAGCTATTTAGCTGTAGGTAGCTGAGAGCAAGAAACCAAATATATGTGGAGACAGGAAGACCTGCTGCTTTGTACTACTTGCTGTTCTCTCATTCACGAGTGAGAAATTGTCACAGCTCAATTAGTCTCACATTTGTGCCTGATACTGGTACTGCCAGGTGTACCGGTTAATAATGAGAATTCTGTGATCAAAGAAAACATGGTAATTTAAAGAGAAACATCAAAAGTGCTTTA
>NW_006347375.1:0-492 GCF_000327345.1 Myotis davidii
CACAGTCATTTGGCTCTTTGTATTTTTGATTGGTGAATTTGATTATAAACTAATCTCATTTGTCACCTCTCCTTTTTGTTAACTAAAGTTGAAAGAAAGTAGGTTAATTAGTAAGAAAAGTAACACGTGATTATTTCTCTTAAACAAGTACTTTGAAGGTGCTCCATGGAATTAGAAGAGGAAAAAATTAAATTGCTTTCGACACATCCTTCCAAATCATATTGCACGTCAGATAGCAGTTTAGAGGGGCCTGCTCTTTCATAGGCTGAGGTCAGACCCAGATGGCAGAGAGCTTCAAAAATTCCTGATTATCACTAATATAGTCCTAGTTATAAGCCTGGTTAGTCACCTTATAAACAAACAAAGGTTGGCCATCTGTTAAAAGGCCAGCATTTAGAGGAATCAGTCAATGTTTTGGCAGCCACTGCAAGTTAAAAGCCCCGGGAGTCCATAGGAGGAAATGCATAGGTGTCAGACATTATGATCCTGGCC
>NW_006347376.1:0-492 GCF_000327345.1 Myotis davidii
AGGGATCGCGACCCACAGGTTGAGAATCGCTGGCCTATGGAATTCCAAGATCTGCAGAGCCCAGGGCAGGTCGATATGTGAAAGCCATCAGGGTTTTAAACTTCTCCACTGTCCCCTTCTGTTTCCCTGTTCCTTCTGGTCACCCTGCTTCTCCAATGGTCTCCGTCGGGAGCCCCTTCCTTTCTGTTTCCCAGACACAGGTTCTCAGGCAGCAGCTTGGTAACACCTTCAGCTCGTCTTCCCCGTCAGCCCCAGAGAACTGCTGGCTCAGCCTTCTATTTGGAAACAGTGGCCTTTTAGTGACCTTACACATAGGAGTAGGGGTGTCGATAAAATACTAGACACCCGGTTAAATTTGGATTTCAGATAAGCGACAAGTAGTGTTTTAGCATAAGGATTCAATGACATAATGTTTTCATGTCTTTCCCCACATATTGCATGGGGCAACCTGGCATGTTATCTGTTAATCCGGCCACCCCTCATAAAGTGAAG
>NW_006347377.1:0-492 GCF_000327345.1 Myotis davidii
TCTCTGTAAAAAATCAATAAAATATATATGTAACAGTAAAGATTTTAAAGGGTCATAAACACAGGACAGAGAATGGGAAAGTGGGTGATCCAGATGTGAGACAGCAACCCACTCTGCAGGTGGGGAAGTGGGGACGGGGGACTCAGCAGGGCAGAGGAACAGGAGCTCAGGGAGGCTGGAGGAAAGGCAGGTCCCTGTGGGGACTCGGCGGGGGGAGAGGCACCTCTCAGGGTCACACAGCAGGTAGGGCTGACACAGGAAGACTCCCTGGGAGTTGAGGCGAAGACCTTTCCACCTCTAAGCTGAAGAGAGGCTTGTTCTCAGATACTGAACCAGAGAGCATGTGGCCTGGAAAACACGTGGTCCCCTAAAGTCACAGAGCTGCTGAAACAGGACGCGGAAGCGCATCCTGGGAGGCTCCTCCCTCCACATCGACCCTCCCCCACCCCTCCCCTCTAAGAACGGTGAAAACCAGGCTTATGAACCCCAGGA
>NW_006347378.1:0-492 GCF_000327345.1 Myotis davidii
AAGCAGCAGGATCGGCTCACAATGCCTTTGTAAGTGCCCAGCTCTCCTATGACTACTGGAGGTACCCAGAGGCCATAACCTTTCTCAGCTGGTGTCCCCGTAAGGAACACAGGAGTAATGCTTTTGAGAGAATAAAACGGAAATGAACTCATGGAGGGTAGCAGCCACAGATTTGAAGATTCAGACTGCTGCGGACAGACACGTACCTTTCCCAGCCGATCTCCTTTGCTGAATGGCTGGTAGGGCATATCCCGAAACTGCTCGGGGACTGCGCAGGGACCCCAGCCTGAGGGGTTGTCCTGGATCACGGGTGTCATGAACTTTGCCATCTTCTAAAACCTTAAATATACAAATACTGTAAGTAGCTTCATGAAGAAAAGCCTAAAGGTAAAAAAAAGCCTATTTGAGGAAAGCTAAGACATAGATTAAATTAAAAAGCAACATATGAAATGGAACTCTCAAATCTTAGCTACTCCTTTGTTTTCTTGTAAA
>NW_006347379.1:0-492 GCF_000327345.1 Myotis davidii
ACTTCAAGGACACAACTTGAGGGAGCAAAATGTTAACAAGATCTTGTATGTAAGTTCTCTTGCTTATTAAAAGGCCACTTACCAATCTGGAGTGGTCTGCCTTTCTCTTGCCTCTCCTTGCCCTCCATGTTTCAAATTCCACCCAGGGAACTCTCAAGCTGACAAACCAACAACATCCTGATCCAGCAGCCATCATGTCCCTGGATTTTTACAGTAGCTCTCTGATTGGTGGTGCTACTTTCATTCTTCCTCCACCACTTTCCAATTCACTACAGTGCAGCCAAAGTAATCTTTAACACGCATAAATTGGGCATGTTATTCTCCTACTTAAAATCTCCCATTTTCTTCTTATTTCATCTACTATATATGACCTTATTTCCCTGTTGTACCAAGCTCTACAAGCCCTAGATCCTTCTTATCTCTCTGACTTAAGTATCAATTAGTCTATGGTGCATATTAGCACAAAATTCATGCAAGAGTAGGCCTTCTTTC
>NW_006347380.1:0-492 GCF_000327345.1 Myotis davidii
TGCTCTGGAACCTATACACTGCCCAAAGTAGGAATTGCTCGTATCATGGATATGCACACTGGTAATTCAAGAGAAAAAGCATTCAGAATATACCTGATGCCTACTACCTGGTCAGCTGGCACAATGGGGGCTAGAAGGTAGATGGGATGAAAACCTTCTCTGAGAAGCTCATGGCCCAAGACACATTAAACAGCTATGAGATAATAGTAAGTATGAAGGGCAAAGTGCATCATTCTTAAGTATTTATAAGATGGGAGAGTGTTGAATTATGGTAAACAGTGCATTATATGGAAGGGCATTGTAAAGGAATTGGGCGATAAGGTGGGTCATCAGAAAAAGGTGGATTTGTTAAGAAGTGTTGGTGGACCCATTCTAGATTGACGAAAACATGTGAAAAAGGCCAGAGATGGGAACCAATACCCTAGGAAGCATGGGAAAAGGTAGAAAATAACAAAAGGAATAGTTTGAAATTCAGGAAATCAGAAAGCTCAT
>NW_006347381.1:0-492 GCF_000327345.1 Myotis davidii
ACTAAGTTTTGTGGCCTTCCAGCACTTCATACTTTCAGCTTTTAAAACATGCTTAGAAGGTAAAGCTTACCAAAAATAGAGTTTGACTTTTAGCCTTTCCAAGAACCATAATCTTGCCCATAGTATTTACCTCATTTTTGTGTCTCTTTTGCTGTGGGTGAGCTTTGTAAGACAAATAATCTCTAAAATGTTTCAACTGTGTAATGAGTAATCAGCAAAATCTGCAAGGAGTTCCTCTGGCATCATACAATTACTCTGGCTCTGAATATGCCAGAAGTAATTGCCCATATGGCAAATAATCCATGTTAAATGTAAATCCTTTTTAGTGTTTAGCGTCTGTTCTCATAAGCAGGTGTACTGTGATGAAACGTACCAACTCAGTCATCACTGTGAGCTTTAAAAATCTGCACTTAACAGTGTAATTGAAAAACTAAGTTATTTTTTATTTGCCGTAAACAAAGCAAAATTAACTGCAATATTTTAAGCCCTAAC
>NW_006347382.1:0-492 GCF_000327345.1 Myotis davidii
AAAATATTTAACCCTTTTGCAAAAGGAACAGTTTGGACGCATTTGACTATATGTAGAGGAAGCATCCTGCGTGGCTAGTGGCAATCGAGGAATGTGCTCAGAAACCCTGCTCCATGATTCCGATCATTATATAGTTGTAAATAATTTTATTCATAGCTGCACGATATTTAGTTCATGCCCATAATTGGCTGCTAAAAAATACAAGAAATATAATGAAGCTTGATGTTGAAATGTAGGTTAATGACAATAATTCAGCAAATTCACCTCAAGGTGATCTTACCAAATCTTAAGTTGGCATTCAGCTAATTAAAATTTGTGTGTAGCATCTTAAGCATTCTCCATATTAAGAGTGGAAATTTGTCATGATTATATATAACAATGTGTTATTTACAGAGAGCTACATTTGGGTTTCAACTCAAACATGATATAATATCCATTTAAAATTATTTATAATGCAGTTAGATATTCATATATACTTTAAGCAAATTAAAT
>NW_006347383.1:0-492 GCF_000327345.1 Myotis davidii
TTTTTCTCTCTTTCTCTCTCCCTTCCTCTCTGAGATGAATAAAAACACTAAAATGAAAGAAAGGAAGGAAGGAAGAGCAGAGACCACTATTACATAGGGTGAGTTCAGTAAATGCAAACAGACATAAAGCCATTGACCAATGGTTTTGCTAATTAATAACTAGTTTTTACCCTGAGCCTAGATGGTGTGCTGGGTATTCTACAGAGACCATCAGGGGGTCCCTACCAGCCAGAGCTGGTGGATGAGGTGAGCTCCGCCTG
Organism: Myotis davidii; assembly: GCF_000327345.1. Classification (NCBI taxonomy): domain Eukaryota; kingdom Metazoa; phylum Chordata; class Mammalia; order Chiroptera; family Vespertilionidae; genus Myotis; species Myotis davidii. Next base: position 261 of record NW_006347383.1, read on the forward strand.
CATCCTGGCTGTGGAATCACGTCCACACCCTTGGAGAGTATGCAGGTTCCCTCTCACAGTGGCCTCAGCCTACCTGTCTAGTCTCACACTCACTTCTTTCTCATCACTCTTCCACATCAGAGCTCATTTCCTGTGCTCTATGTCACCTTCAAAATATCATACTTTTCGTCACCTCTCTGCCTGTGTCCTACTTGGGTTATTTATATTCATCTATAATAATAAAAGCATAATA
>NW_006347384.1:0-492 GCF_000327345.1 Myotis davidii
GGATGTTGGATTCTAAAGGAGAGAAAGAACATGCTTTGGAGGAGTTTTTGAGAGTGGAAGAGAAATTCTGAAGTTAGGGCTGGTCTCATTCTCAAAAAAGGAAGTTGCTGCTTAAGGAAGGCTGACTAAATGTCTTCATAAAACTCACTTGACTAAAAATATCTCTTGAATTGGCTTTCAAGCTTTCAAATCCGAGGCTACTAGTATCCTTATGCAAATGCTGGAACTTCAGTTTTTTTCCCTGCTCACACCATACTTATCTCACCTCCAGAGTTGTGCTTAGGCTGGTCCTCTGGAATGCCCTTCTTGCTTTTCTTTGCTAGCTGTTTTTATACCATGTCAGGAGCCAATTCTTCAGGGTGTCTTTCTCAGGCCCTTACCCCAATCTACCAGGTGAGTTAGGAATTTGCGTTTAGCAAACTCAATATATTAACAGTGTGAAGGCCAGAGACCAATTGAAGTATCTAAGGCAGTGGTTCTCAACCTTCTGGC
>NW_006347385.1:0-493 GCF_000327345.1 Myotis davidii
CGACTTATCTGACTGTGTGCCTAAAAAATTTTGACCTCTTCCATTGCTTGACACTCTCACACCTGCCGTCTCTCCATATCCTTATCTATTCTTCATGTAAAACGTTTATGCAGATATTTGGCATAAGTGCATTGGTTGAGGTAATGCTCCTGGGTACCACGCTGCTGATGGGTTTCGGCAAATACAAGTTTTGTGAGGGTAAGAGGGAAAATCTTATTTTCCTATATCTGACTCTATTTCTATTCTGGACTTGAACTGTACAACGTTATTCAGTAGCATCACAGGACACAACAGACTTGTTATTCTTATTGATGTTTGCACTAGACGTCACCATATATATTTCAATATTTCACGTAGACCGTACGATTTTTGAGCTTGTATTATTTCCCGCTTTTGTTTTCGAAAATCAACATAACGCTGTTCTTAATGATCACCAAGTCACATATGGGCGTTTCCCTTAGGATATATACATATATAAGTTTTTGTATCCTGG
>NW_006347386.1:0-492 GCF_000327345.1 Myotis davidii
TGAAATAATAATAGACTAATAGAAAGTTGTAAATATAGTAGTCCTGTGCATCCTTCATCCAGCTCCCCCTAATGGTGATATCTCATATAGCTCCAGTAAAATAGCAAAATTGGAAATTGATCTTGTTTACACATTACTGTTAATTAGGTTACAGACCTTACTCAGTTCCTTAAAAACAATACAAAACAAAACCTTGCAATCTTTTGGGTTTGTGTATAGTTCTGATCAATGTATCCCATCTACAGATGTAACTACCACCACTATTCTTATTCCCACATCCCATCCCTGTCCTTGGGCAACCATTAATTTGTTCTTCATCTCCATAGTTTTGCCATTTCAAGAATGTTATGTAAGTAGAATCATACAGTGTGTAACCTTTTGAAATTAACTTTTTTCACTCAGTATAATGAATGCCCTTAAAGTCCATTTTGGTTGTTGCATGTATCAACAGGTCAATCATTTTTATTGTTGAACTAGAGGCCCAGTGCACGA
>NW_006347387.1:0-493 GCF_000327345.1 Myotis davidii
GACTTAAGCTGTGGGCATAAATGAAATGTGTTATTATCATCACTTTTATGGCCATTTAGGAGTTTTTCACTTTGATGGAGAAAGCTATTTTTGTAAAGACATGTAATGGTACCTGTTCATAGTCATTGAATATAGGTTGTCAGGCAAACACATATCAAAAGCATCTAATATAGGTAGTTTTTTATAAAGACTTTTCAACTGGTTGATACTCAAGACTTGTATTAGAAGGAGTAAAACTATTTGTGTAATACCTTAAACTTCAGTGTTTTCTTTTTCCCTGAATGCATTGATATTTTCAGTGATATATAATATTTTGATATTAAGATTTTGGGCTCTCTTACTCTGCTATCTAGTAATGATGCATACTTTAACATAAATCTTCTAAAGTAATTTTCATATTACTCATATTCTTTAAAAATAGCTACAGGTGAAGTTTAGTGTACTTTTTAAAATTTCTAACATTATTACAGTTATTAACAGATAAAGTATTTTT
>NW_006347388.1:0-492 GCF_000327345.1 Myotis davidii
TTCCTGCATCACAAGTGTAAGGTTCAGCACCTTTGGAGTGGACATGGTTTGTATGTGGTGCCTTGCTGAGGCCCTTTGATTGCTTCCAAACATGGTTCTTTACATGCTTCTTAGAATTTCCATTGAAAAGCACATGTGTAATCCGGTCACTCCTCTGCCTAAAAAAATCTGCTTATCTTAGAAAATAACGTCTTGATCCCCTAGCTCTACAAAGGTGTCCAACCATCTGACCTCACTCTAATTTGTAAGACTCGTTTTCAAACTTCCCTTATGATCCCCAAGATGTTGTCACACTAGAATATACCTTTATTTTCATTTTTGCACTTGCTATACTCTTGATTTGAATATCCTACCCTTTCTTTACCTTGGCAGATGCTGTATATCTTTCGTGACCAAAGGCAAATGCCACATTTTTTAAAACAGCCTCTCCAATGCCCCAGGCAGGATTTGTGCCTCCTTCCTGTGCTCCTAAAGCACTTTCTACACAAATGT